>NC_041381.1:599471266-599474008 GCF_002162155.2 Triticum dicoccoides
ATTCGTATGGATCCTCTTCAATCTTCCCTCATTTATTACAACCGGTGAATTCTTGTCTCGTTCGTCATTCTTCATCCCTTTCTTTTTCTGGTGAACTCAATTCAAGTTTTTCTGGTTGATCACATTCTTTTCCTTGGATCAAGTGTTCTCCTTGCTCATTTTCCTCTCGCCATTCAATCATTCCAGAGTTCGGAAGACATCTCAGGAGATTCGTCTGTGTTCCAGTTAAGTCGAGGTTGTCACCTCATTCAAATATTTCAATTGTTCCGGTGCATCATCTATCTTTTCAACAATCCTTTTCAACGGTGTTATCTCTGCAGTGGGCCCTAACCCACAGGTCTTTTCCGAGGATCTTACCTGACTCTTCTAATTTCCCGGAGCTATTTTCAAATTTGTTTCGAAGTTTGACGTAAGTATGAATTTCATCAGTCAGACGCCTTTCCAAGATCGCTTTCAAATTCTTTTCATTATTGGCTCAACCTCTCTGCTTTTCATTCTACCGGAGTACCTCGGTAATTGTGGTGGTGTTTCTCGTCGTCATTTGAAGATCGAAGAAGAGTTTTTCCTCTAAATCTTGTCCGTTCTCTCGAAGTTTCGTGGTTCTAGCTTCATGTTATCCTTGATAATTATTCCATTTGTCATATATTGTTTTCTTAACCATCCGGAGTATGTCAGGAGTTGTTTTTCCATTTCTTTTCACCGGAGGCCATCATTCCAGAAGAATTCTTTGTCCTCACATTTCAGCTAACGTTATCCAATTATCCCGGTGCTTCGTTCAAGTGTTCTTTAATCAGCTCATGATCTCTTTGTTCTTTTGCATCTAAATCCCCTCTAGCTTATTGGTTCTTCTAATTCTTCCCGGTGATTCATACTCTTTCATCAGTCATTTTCAAATTTTTACGGTGGTTCATTCAGATCCTTTTTCCTATGTCATCATATTAATCCATTCGTTCTTTCGAATCATACCGGTGGTTCATGAAGACTTTCTCAAGTTTGGTGCTATACCCCCCCTTAATCCTTTTCAAGAAGAATAAGTAGTATGAAAAAAATCCATTGCTTGTCATCAATTTAATTTGATGAAGGATAATCATACAATAAATCTTATTCTTATTTCATCCAAGTGAGAAATCCCTTCCTTCGGAGTTTGTTCTTGAAGAATAAATTCTAGTTCCAAGTGTTTTCATCTTTTCTTGTCCGAAGTTCAAATTTTCCTCGGCCATTTCGTCGGAACCTCCATCTAAATCACTGCAAGGCTCATCTTATTCTTTCATGCTTCATTCTATCTCATCATCCTTTCGTCACCGGAGATCTTCATGGTGGTTCTTCATGATTTAATTCATTCTTTAAGAGTTCGTTAAGATTTTGTTGGAGGAGTTCAAGTATCGTTCCTCTCGCGTCTCGAAGTGCAAATAATTCTCCGTTTTCTTCTGAAGTGGAGCTTTGCATTTCTTTGTTCTTCTCAGCTATTTAGACATTTGGTTGTGGTATAATTTCACCTCAAGTTTGAGTTGTTTTTGATAAGTCCACAACAAGCTCATTCTTTCATTGTTGATCTTCTCAACAACTCCGTTCAATCCTTCCTTCTAAGCTCTCTTCATTCCACTATTTCAATTCTTCCGGAGGCATTGCGTTGTTCATCTCATCAAGTGTCATCCCATCTTGTGAAGTTCATGTTCTATTCCTTCCATTTTCAATCGGAGTGTTGCCTAAATTCTTTTATTCATTCCTTTTCTATCTTATTCTAACCGGAGTGGTTTCAGAGTCTATCTTGGTTTCCATGAGCATTTGATTCTCGTCATATTCACCGTTCATCTTTTCTAACCGAGTGCTCTTGACTTTGTTTTTCTTCTTTCTTCTCGTCTTATTTCACCTCTTCCTCTTTCTCTTCCGTCTCGTTCCTAAGATCTCGGGATGAGATCTCTTGTTAATGGAGGAGAGTTATAACGCCCCGGATTTGATGCTCCAGGTGTATGCCAGTTATTCACCGTTGTTGCCATGTCGTTTGCTTGCGTGTTGCATTTTGCCATGTCATCATGTGCATTGCATTGCATACATGTTCGTCTCATGCATCCGAGCATTTTCCCCGTTGTCCGTTTTGCAATCCGACACTCCTATGTCCTCCGGCGTCCCCCTTTTGTCTCTTATTGTGAGCGGGTGTTAAACATTCTCGGAATGGACCGTGATTTGCCAAGCGGCCTTGGTACACCACCGGTAGACCGCCTGTCATGTTTCGTGCCATTTGGAGTCCGTTTGATACTCCAAAGGTTAACCGGGAAACCGTAAAGGCATCTTTTGTGTGCAGCCCAACACCCCTCCAATGTGGCCCAATAACCCATCCAAACCCCCTCCATGCTCTCGGTCGTTCGATCACGATCGTGTGGGCGAAAACTACACCTCATTTGGACTCTCCTACCTCCGTCTACCTATATAAACACCCACTCCCCCGATTTTTTGGATGAATCCTACCCTAACCCTAGATCAAATCCCTCCACGCCACTGGACATGTCCGAACCGCCGCCGGACGTCCACTGCCGCCGCTCCCGGCCAATCTGGGCATGCCACGTGGCGCTTCGCCGCCCACCGTTGCCGCGGCCTGCGGTGCCCAGGGAGGGCCCGCGCGGGCCCGCCGCCACCCAGCGCCTCCGCCTCTGGGCCCGAGCCGCCCGATCCCGCTCCTCCACCTCGCCGGTGCTGCCCCGCACGCTCGTTGCCGGACCGCGCCGCCCTGCCGCCACCGTCCTC
>NC_041381.1:599474169-599502493 GCF_002162155.2 Triticum dicoccoides
GCCTAAGCCGGCCCTCCGCCGCCGCGCCCCCGCGCCTGCCCCGCCGCGGTTCGTGCCGCTCGCCGCCCGCACGCGCCTCCAGCCGCTGTTCCCCACCGCGACGCCCGCTGCCATGGCCTCCCCGCGCCGCGGCTGCACCAGCTCCAGCCACCGGAGCTCGTCCTCGCCCCAGATCCGGTCTCCCCTCGCCGAATCCGGCCACCCCCGCCAACTCCGGCCATCCTCCAGCGAGACCCGCTCGGGTGGATGAGATCCACCAGTTCGGCGAACCAAACGGCGCGCCCGTCCCGTACCGCTCCGTCCCGGAACCCCTCCATCCACGTTTCCCCGGGGTGAGATTTTCTGCCAAGTCCCTGAAAACTCATGATATGTGTGCATCTTTGACCTGCTGTAACTTCTTGCACATACCTCCGTTTTGCATGCACAATATATCAAAGTCTTCATCATGAGATGCTCTTCATTTTGTTCCATTGTGTCATGTTTGTTTGAGTTCATCTTGATGCCCTAATCATCATTGCAAGAGTGCTATGTGATGTTAACTGCTATCTGTTAACATAACTTGTTGTTTTGTCTTTTTCATTGCATTTTGTGTGTGCATCCTATGAGCTTGATGTCTACATGAGTTTGGAGCTACTTCATGCCATCTTTAAAGTGGTGCAATCCATGTATTTTTGTGAGACTTGTGCTGAGTGCATCGAGCTCGTGAAGTATGCTACTTGCTAGGCTGAATCTGCTATATCATGATGCTATGTAAACCTGCTGCTACAAGTCATTCTATGCATAATCTGGAGATGTTCACTAAGCATGTTTTGTTATAAATGTCATGCTCTATCCATCCATGCCCCTGGTTGCATTTGTAGCTTGCTGTAGATTGTTCATATCATGCTCCAAATTTGCTAAATAATATTGCTGTCAGCCTGTTTACATTATGTTCAGTTTTGCCACGAGCTTTGCTAGTGATCCATGCACCCTATGAACTTTATCTTTCCATTCTTACCTTCATAAATGTGTCTTATTACTGTTGGTCACCTTGTACTGCCATTTATTGCTCTGTGGTGAGTTGTACAAGCTCACCAACATGCCTAATTATCGTTGTTCCTGCCATGTCTGAATCTGTCATATCATTTGCCATGTTTGCATGGATGCTACCATCTTTTCTGTTGATCTTTGGAATTAGTTCAGTAAGGGATTTTTGTTCTTTGTCTTTAGTAATAGCATTCCATGCCTTTGTTTGCCATGATAAGTTCCTGTAGCATGTTGTTTGATAGCTCTAAACATTGCAACCTGATGTTATTTGTGCTAAGTCTGTAAATTGTTATTATTTGCAATCTTGCCATGTCCTTTTGAGCATGTTATAATGTTTTCTAGAGATAGCTCAGTGTTCATGTTTTGTTATACTTTACATGTAATTCATGCTCATTCCTTTTGTTCTTATGTTGAGGTGTTGTACCATATTGTTTTGATGCTTGCAAGATGCCTAGTTGCTGTTTTGGACAGCTTGTCCTTTAAACTTGTTTCATGTGTATGTGTTGAACCGTTGCTCCGTTTTGAGTGTGCTCTATATGAAACTTGCTTGATTTTGCATGAAGTTTCATATTATCATGTTGCATCCATGTTTTGAGAGTGTTTTCTTGATGTTTGTATGCATTTTGCATCAATGCCATGTTTAACTTGTTTTGCTCATATCTTCTAAGCCGTAGCTCCGAATTAAACGAACTTTATATGTAACTTGACTAGAATTTCATGTAGATCATCTTGGTGCATCTTAACTTGCTGGTTAACAACTTAAACATAAGGTTTATTCAGTTCTGGAACAATTTCTAAATTTGCATATGAGGACTTACCGGAATTGTTATATTTTATTTCCGGCCTCATTTAAACTTGCTTTGATGTGTTGCTCTTGTATGCATCATCCCTTGCCATGAGTAGCTTCTTGTAGCCTTGTCATGTATCATACTTGGTTGAGCATCATGCCATGTCTATGTGTGGTGTGTTTACCATGTCGTGTGCTTCCTCTCGATAGTTCTCGTTTCGTTGCGATCGTGAGGATTCGTTCGTCTACGCTTGGTTCGGCTTCATCCGTTCGTCTTCTTCATGGACTCGTTCTTCTTCCTTGCGGGATTCCAGGCAAGATGACCGTCACCTTGGATCTCACTACTATCATTGCTATGCTAGTTGCTTCGTTCTATCGCTTTGCTGCGCTACCTATCACTTGTTTTTCAAGCCTCCCAATTTGCCATGTCAGCCTCTAACCTTTTCACCCTTCCTAGCAAACCATTGCTTGGCTATGTTACCGCTCTTCTCAGCCCTTCTTATAGCGTTGTTAGTTGCAGGTGAAGTTGAAGATTACTCCATGGTGGACAGGATTATGTTGGGATATCACAATATCTCTTATTTAATTAAACTGGAAGCACTTCCAAAACTTCCTTCGGTGCCTTCTTTGTATCATTATGTGACTGTCTACTTTATTAACCCAACAGAACTGCTTAAGTTGGCTGCGTAACATGCACATAAATACGAAAAAGAAGAAGTATTATTAGGAGATGAGCACTATGTCCTAAAAAGAAAAGATATATAGCTCCTGAGCAGACATCTCTTTTTCCTTCACTCCAAATAGCTGCACACCATATTTGAAGAATGTGATATTCCCTCCGATTCAAGTTAATTTACGCAGCCGCTATACAATGTCCTCTATACATTATATAGATGCTGAGTTAATTAATTCGGATCAGAGGGCGTATGAGTATATCTAAACAAATAGGGAAACTTCAGGTGAGATTGCTTCATTCTAAAATAAGGTAGAAGCATATTTCCCTGAGGTGAGAACACACAACTCTCAAGCAAGTACATATTATTCTCTACTAAATGGTATTTATTTGCTAAGGCTTTTTGGTTCCTGTAATATTTTGCTTATGGTGATCTCTCTTCTCCTACCAATTTTCTCTCTTAATTGTTGGTCCCGTTGTGCTAATGTGAACATTTTATCTCGTTCAGATCTAACTTGTATTGAAAGGTAATGAAGGTACAGTATAGGAGAAGTCAAACGTGTTCCCCGGAGAGGCAACATACAGGAGTTTGGATTAACACAACCGACAACAAGGAGAAGAAGCTACAACAAACGAAACACAAGTTGAAAGCATGCAGGCTGCTTTATACAAACAAGTCACAACACCTGAACTCAACTCCAATCTCTGATCACAACTGAAGGTGTGCGCTTAAATTTTTTGAAGTCATGAAACTGAGCTCTTGAAGGACCAAACCATTGGGATCGATGCTGACCTGAATCGTATGAGTGTTAGACACAACAGTGCGAAGATTACGTACATTACCTATCCACTTAATCCACAACACAGTCTCACAGCAATCAAGCTATTCTATTTTCACTACTAATACAGTATATGACAATCGTTTTCAGGTTCAGGCGTCAACCTAGTAGAAGCTTTTTTCTGGTTCAGACAAATTTGCAAGATAATAGTGAAGAAGAAAGTAAGACAAGTAGTTGCACGACAAGGATTTGTAGCATGCCCCCCCAATGCCGGTTTCAACATGTGGTCCACCGACCTATGGATTGAACAAAAGAACATCGTGCCTACAACAATATGTAGCTAATTTGACTTAAATAATACAGTGTTGATCAAACATTGTTAAGGGTACAAAAGCATGCACGATTAAAAGCTATTTTTGGAAAAGGCATGACCAGAAAAGTTTCGGATAACAATAAAGATTGAAGAAACATTGGACTCTTCAACGCCGTATCAACATTGAGGCCTCAAACTTCCTTCTATAAACTTGCAGTGGAGCTTGAACAAGAGTTCCTTGGGGTAAAAGAGAAGTGAAAAGAAATATTTTTTAGAGGTTAATAGTTGCACCAATAATAACTTGGAAAAGGAAAATTAATCAAACTTCAATAGCAAGACTATTAATCTATACGTGGACTGCAGTTGACAATGTAAACAAACCTCTTCAAAAAGTGAAAGCCGCTCTTTCTAAGACACATGAAAACTCAAGAATCCAAATGGAACCAATGTGTTACATGTGTAGCTATATGAGCAGATTGGTATTTCGCTACAGGAGCAGTGTTCTTGAAAAGCCAATGGGCAGTACCTTGTTATATGAACTAAAAATAATACGTTGAGTTGCGGATGTTTGAAATCAAGGCTCGCAACTCGATCCAACTTGCAATGAGAAGAAGCATTTGTAAAATCGTATTGTCCTAATTGCAGGCAATTGTCTGATGTGTTTTCCTTTTCTTAAACGGATTACTAAACAGAGATACAAATTGTCTTAAATGTGATAGATAGTATGAAGCTTGACACTAATAATGCAAGTAGGATTTCTATGCTTACCCTGACGCAGAACTCCTAAGGGTTGAAACGGAGCAGCAACGTGATCACGTCGTTGGATAGGTCGTCGACGGCCTGCGACTACTGGGCGTCGGGGCCGCCTAGGCCAGCCGCCAACGCCTCGTCGTGCGGCGGGTAAGGAACGGATCCATCGGCCGCTCCGCTGCACTACTGAAACCCCATATGTGAACGAAGGAGTGCTGGAGCACAGCCTACTGGGAGAAGATATGTGGAGCGATGGTAGGGAGATAAGGTTACCGAGCCCGTCGTTCGTTGCGGTTGCCGCCGCGCCGTCCTGCTCTTTGCCCTCCCCGCGTTGAGCACATCCTGGACTGGGTGAAGAATAAAGGAGATGGCAAGCGGCTCCAATCTAGATCGAGGTAAAATGCACTCTTGGTCATTGAACTTGTCGTATATGCTCACAATGGTCATTGTACTTAAGAATACGGTCATTACGGTCATTATATACATGTTGAGGTGATAATACGGTCACTGGCAGATCGTATAGCTCCGTATGCATCCATTTTGACCGGTCAACCAACCCACCTGGTCCATGCAAAAAAAAAAAACCAACCCACCTGGCATCATTTTCTCTCTGTTATGTGGGCCCTGCGTGTCAGCGGTGGAAGAAAGAAGGCGAAGGAAAATAAAACTACGCGAGTGCAGATTCGAACCCCAGACCTCAAGCATTACGGGGGACCAAGCTAACCAGTTGAACAAACCGAAGATTGTGGTTACCTAGAGGAAACAATCTTTTTATACTATTCTGCATGCCTGCATTCACGTCGCAACTATGTGGTGCGTTTTTTTTTGTGTGCAAGCCATTGGGATTTACTCCTAAATAATAATCGTTTCATGTGGCTTCAGTGGTTGATCCTTTCGAAATTATGATTGTAACATTCAGCCATTGGGATTTTTTTTCTTGCCTTGTGGTTTGTTTTCAACGTATGCACAATCTAAATATTCAAAGAATAGTAGGTACGTCCATACTGAACAAAAAGAATATTTAAGTCCTAATGCAATCTAGATGGTGAATCCTATGTATGAGTATTTCTTTTTAAAATAAAAATATGTACGAGTATAGAGTACTGCTAATACCACAGTCTGAATGTTCAAAGAATAGTAGGTACGTCCATACTGAACAAAAAAAATTACCTCCAGGCTGCTCCCAGGCGTAAGGAGCAGGACGCCTGGGCCAGGCTAAACGTGCTGCCTGGGATAAACAATCACTTTTTCAGTCAGGCCAGGCTAATCGTTGCTCGTGGTACAACCAGGCCAGGCAAGCGTTTCATCTCCCGGGACACCATCCAAACATGTCCCAGGCACACTCCAGGGACGCTCCAGGCTAGGCGAATTTTCATGAGGATACGAACCAAACTTACCCTAAATCTCAATAGGATCAACCACTGAAACCACATGAAACCATTATGATTTAGGAGTAAATCCCAATGGCTCGCACGCATAAAAAAATTTGCACCAAATGGCTGCCACCTGAATGCAGGGATGACGAGCCTGGTTCGAATCTCCACTCGTGCGTTATTTTATTTTTCCTCTTTCCACCGCTGACAGGCAGGGCCCGCATGAAAAGAGAGAGAAAGTGACGCCAGGTGGATTGGCTGACCGGTCAAAAGCGATGCATACTGAGCTATACGATATGTCAGTGACCGTATAATCACCTTAATACGTATATAGTGACCGTATTGATTGTATTTTTAAGTACACTGACCAAAGTGAGCGTACACTATAAATTCAATGACCAAGAGTGCATTTTACTCTCTTTTTTTCACTTGTGCGGGCATGCTGCGGGCGTGGCCCATCGCCAGATGGTTGTCGTAAGAAGGGTGTGGGGATTGAAGGAGATCGAACCATCACGACGTTCGATCCTTCTTTAATAGTAGAGATAACAAGGAGTTGATTCCGCAAATGCCCATGCATTGCGATGGAAGAAAAAATCACACACCCCTAACCCTCATAAGCATGGCTCAAGACGACCCTCCCACAAAACCAATTGTGCCGTTGTTTATGTTCCTTCCCGGCGACACAGAATATGGCCACAACAAATTTATGTTGATAGATTTGATGCAATATTTTTTATACTATATAATTATTTTCTTATGCAAAACAATCTTATTTACATCTACATTAATGGTAAATATATTCTCAATGGACGTGCATTTTCTGGACTTCTCGATTGCCATCAAGGTTTTAAATGTGGGTTCTTCATCATCATTCTTGGAGATGACTTTGATGCACAAATTGTGATATCAATGATCACTTGCTTGGAGATGTCGTCCTCAAATCAGTAGCTTTCTTCAGCATTCTTCTGGTGAACTTGATGGTATCCATCACATTCTCAGGAACATCAATGCCGTTGCCTATCAATTTAATAATAGAACCAGTTTTTTGTTGTACAAATTCAACTCATTGCCCCTATCCTTCTATGCTTTCCCTTCAAAACTTTCAGGCAAAAGGATTTATAATGTACACCGCATCATGCATACGAGTTGGAAAAAAATTGGCGCTGGAATGTGCCTTCTTGTGTTAAGAAAAATGTACCATGTAAGGTCACATTCTGTTCATAAGAGGAAAGATTGAAAATATCACATAATCGGTTTTAGTGTTATCCACTCTTTTTAATGACAGGATGGCAAGCTCCATAATTTCGGGATCTTTGCACATTATAGAATATCCCTCCTTGAATTACAAAAATGGCATGGTCCACCGTTCTTTGCATGGCAGCCCCCATAGCTTCCACGTGAGTTAATTAATATTCATAAGGCAAGTTTTTTATATTGGGCCCTTTTCTTTCTTGTTTCTTATTTCCATGGTTAAATAGGACCCACACCTCATCCTCTCTTCGTTATTCTTAATATGTCTTTAATTTTGTAGCAACTCACGGGCTATATAAACTGATAAGATATTGTATAAAAAAGTGAGGTGGGACTATTTATGTGCATAATGAGCGATGCAGTTAACATAAACAGCAGCAGGCTAGCTGGTCCTAGCCTGAAGGAGGCAAATAGCAGGTTGTGGGTTGACAGCGGGGAGCTCTTATTCGACGCATTTTGCGTCGAACAGCCAGCCGCGACGCACGCACAGACCCCGTGACTGGGCCGGCCCAATAGTGGGCGCTGTAGCAGAGCAGCTATGATGGAAAAAGAACAAAGCCTGAAAAGGCTGTCGAGTAGGATTCGAACATACGACCTCCATCTCGTGTACCTGAGCAGCTAACCAGTGGAACCAACAAACGTTAGTGTACCAATAGGAGCGTACATGCATAAGAACTACTCGGACAGCTGTTTTGAATTTTTTGGAACTTTATCTGGAAATTCTGATTCTTTGTAAAAACAAACAATGTTTGAAAATCTAATGATTTCTTGAACAACTCGATTTTTTTCTAATTTTGAAAAAATAAAATAGAAACGTGAACATGTTTCAACAGAAAACATTTTGAAATTCCAGGATATTTGATGAAAACCCAAACATTTATTGAAATTTGAGAAACAAAAATTTAATACTGGGACCAATTTTTGAACAGTGCAAACATTATTTTAATTCCAGAATATTTTCAAAAACTAGAATATATATTGAATTTGAGAATAAAATTTGATAATGGGAACTGTTTTTTGCTGAACGTTTCTCGTAATTCTCAAACATATTTTGCAATTCCCGAACATTTTTTGGAAACACGAACATCATTTGAAAACAGGGACAGTTTTTAATATTCTGAGCTTTTTCGTAAACATGAACATTTTTTGAATTTATGAGCGAAATTTTAAAAGAGGAACAATTTTTTAAATCATGAATTTATTTGGAATTGTTAGAACAAATTTTGAAATGGAGAACAATTCAAAAATCCCAACAAAATTGAAACATGAACAAATTTTGAATACGTGACCAAAAATTTGGAAACGAGAACATTTTTTGAAATGCCGGCCATTATTTGAAAAGTTCTGATAAATTTGAACAGAAACATTCCAAGAAAAAGAAATGCTATAAAATTTGTATAGCGCGAACTCTAATGAACAGAAAGCAGCGGCAGATTTGAAACATTTATGATTTTTCTTATATTTCTTTGAAATAATGAACAGTTTTGAGATTGTCATTCTTTCTGAAAACACAAACAAATTAAAAAAACGTGAAAAAATTTCGTAATTCCAAACATATTTCATAAACAGGAAGAAACGGTGAACAAATTTTGAAATCTGGAACTTTTTTCTAAAATGCGAACAATTTTTGAAAGTTCTGAACATTTTGAGAAAACTCAAACATTTTTTCAACACACAACGAATTTTGGAGACGCGAACATATTTTTTTGGAACGGAAACATTTTCTAAACTACCCAAAAAACTGAACAGGAACAATTTTTCAAATTTCAAAACAAAATTTGGAAACACAAACAACTTTTGGGTTTCCCAAATATTCTTGGAATTTGTGACATTTCTTTAAAGCACAAACATTTTCTAAATCTTAAGAACAAATTTTGAAACAGAGAACAAATTTAGAAGCACGAACAATTTTTTATAGCACGAACAATTTTTGAATGTTGAGAACAAATTTTGATATGGAGAACAATTTTGGAAGCTCGAACAATTTTTGAAAGCACGAACAATTTTTGAATCTTGAGAACAAATTTTGAAATGGAGAACAAATTTGGAAGCACGAACAAATTTTGAATGTTGAGAACAAATTTTGAAATGGAGAACAATTTTTTTAAGCGCGAACAATTTTTGAATGTTGAGAACAAATTTTGAAATGAAGAACAAATTTAGAAGCGCGGACAATTTTTTAAAAGCACGAACAATTTTTGAATGTTGAAATTTTTTTTTGAAATGGAGAACAAATTTGGAAGCGCGAATTTGAAATGGGAAGATTTTTTGAAACTCCCAAACATAATTTGAAATGTGAACAAAAAGAAGACAAAAAGAGAAGAAAAAGGAATTGAAAAATGAAATAAAGAAACAGAAAAACGAAGAAAGAGAAAGAAAAAAACAGGAAAAACAACAAAGAAAAAGCAAACAGAAAAAACCAGTGAAAACCCGGTTCAAGAACCTTCTAGAAGGTTCCCAAAACCGTTCAAGAACCCTCCAGAAGGTTCCCAAAACCGGAAGCTGCAGCCCCAGCGCTATCTCCTAACTGGGCCGGCCCATCTTGATCGCTATCGCTAGCTCTCTGTGCGAAGCCTCGACAAGTCGACGCAGCGAGCGTCCAATAGGATTTTCCTTGACAGCGGACGTCCTGCATCTGGATGCAGATATCCAGCCGCACGGCCAGGCGAGGTGATCGGCGCAGTAAATGTTTGTCAAAATAGCAAAAGGCAGCATACATCATTGCATACGAGCAAATACTGTGTTCAGGTTGGCTAAGTGGGCTCAACCGGGAGTGCACATCTGACAAAAAGGACCATGCATGCAGGCTGTACTTTTCCTTTTAGCACGTGGGGACCGACTCTGAATTTACTAAAGTGTCTGGACAATGAAGTTTGCGCTGCGTGTGCGGCGTTGTCATCCTCCGTCCACACTAATTATTTGCGTTGGGGCCGCTCGAGGTCTGCTCATGGCGATTCCGGGAGCGACGACGCCGGCGTCGGGCGCAGGGTGAGTAAAACTCTGCCTTCTTCTTCTCTGTCTGCGGTCGGCGGATGGGCTGTGTTGTTTCTGTTCTCCATATTCTCTCGTCCTTACCAGCTTGGCCCGCCCGCCGAAACTTCGGATCGGCCGTAGTGGCACTAATTATTTGCATTGGGACCGCTCGAGGTCTGCTCATGGCGATTCCGGGAGCGACGACACCGGCGTCGGGCGCAGGGTGAGTAAAACTCGGCCTTCTTCTTCTCTGCCTGTGGTCAACGGATGGGCTGTGCTGTTTCTGTTCTCCATATTCTCTCGTCCTTATCAGCTGGCCTGCGTGCCGAAACCGCGGACCGGCCGGAGTGGCACACACTCTGGTGGTGCACGAGGTTGCAGAACCGGGGTACGCCGGTGCTCCCGTCCTGCCTGAAGCGCCCGTTGGCGGCGGCACGCCGGAGAGGGGACCGGCAGTTCAAGGGCAGTTTGGAGCCTTGCCAAGAACAAGAGCATGAACATGCACAACATCACCATGTTCCTCGCTGCGATGCGTATGTCGTCCATGGCGCCGTCCATCCAGAACAAGACGTTGCTTCCCCTTCGGCCACCTATATGAGTGGGTTTGAGCCAGTCGGTGCTGTCCGGCGACGTGTGCGTGTGATATATCTCTCGTACTGGTTGCAAAGGTCGTCTTCGTCCATGCGTTAGGGAGCGTACATCCTTTGTGTCAGAATGTACTGTCAGATTGGCCCTTCGAATACGCATAGACGTCGCACGCCGAAAACCAACTTCCAGCTATACTCTTACTAGCACTATATCGGCTGTTGCAGGTGTGTTGGATTGATGTTCATGCCCTCTCAGCGATGGTGTCAAGAAAGGAGGAAGCAGCGTGGCGGCAATTGTACCGTGGTCGTAGATGATGACCTGTTTGCGACTGGTTGCAGATCTTTCTGCTACAGGGGTCTTCTCTCAAGATTCAGGGATGATGACACAGGGCTCCGGAGATATTTTTGTGTTATGGTTGTCTTAGGGTACTCTAGGTGTTCATGGTCCTTTGTGTTTGCGTTTCAGTGTGCTTGTAAGAGTCAACTTTGTAATGGTTCGTAATTTGAATGAAAAATTTCTAAAAAAAAAGGAATCGCGAAGGGGTGCGCACCGTCGGTGCCCTGCGTGCAGATGCCGCTGCGTCCAATGCTGCACTTCTCGTTGTGGGTTCGATCTTTAGTCCAAGCGGCAATATTTTTTGCAAATCCTTCTTTCAAGCACTACCCCGTACATGGACCTTGGCCCATGGCCCATGGCCCAGTACGTCTGTGACGTACACGAACAAAAGGCCCAGAGCAGCGCTAACCCAGAAAAGCAGCTATATGAATCATTTTCTGTAGCCAAAAATAGTACCACCTAAGCGGGACGAAACCAAGAATATCACCCTGCTTTATTAGTAGGTAAAGATAAAGATGAATGCTATGTTTGTTAATATAGATTTTCAATGGAGTGACGAATAGTTCTACCAAGTCATTATTCTGAGAGCGTTATAATCTTCATCAAGTAATATCAGGCAAGTTCACTTTAACCATATTTTTCGTACCTATGTTTTATTTGCATGTAGTAGCACCCTTTCAATAGTTCCTCCAGTAGTGTTATTGAATCTTGTAGTTGAGTAGAATGCATGAGGTAGCAACCCATATCCCTGTTACCAAGCCCGAGACGTTATATAGTTTTAATGCTACGCTATAGTAGAAGGGGTTGGTGCGAGTGTTCGGGAGTGGTGTGAGAATGGAGGACTCTACGTCAATGATGACAACTCCATGCTGGCATCTGCAAGGACTGCATCTTCAAGGCCTTAAGACTTCAAGACTCGAGACAAGAATTCAATACACAATACTGGGTGAAGGACGGTTGACGGGCACCCTGGAGCAACCAGTGGATGGATGGGATGCATGGAGAAGCGCAATGACATCTTGCAGAAAGCTTCACCCAGACTCAAAGAGACGGAGGAATACTTCATGCCCGGAAGCTTACCTATGCAATCGCAAGTCATTATGGGCTCTGGCTTGGTTGACCTTAGTTGTGACTCTGGCTGGGACGATGCTAGCAGATGTAGAACTATGATAGGATTGGATGAGCACCGGACAGTGGTCAGGGGAACTCTTCGGAAGACCATGTTTCGGTCGTCTTGTTCTCAAACATCATTTAGTGCGAGAACGTAAAGAGAGGGATCAAATCTTGCGGGTAAAGTGTACAAACCTCTGCAGAGGGTTAAAACCAAATCAATTAGTCATGTCCCCGGTTACGGACAATTTGAGTCTCTGGACCTGGATCTATCTCGGAACTCTCAACATCGGACTGATAACTTAATTGTGGGCAACTAATTTTGGGCTATGAGACATCAGTTGGCGGAACCATGTCATGATAGAAAACTCATACAGACTCCACTTATTCCTTTGATGTAGGGAAAATAAAACCAACTTTTATGCAAAAGAAAACTCAGACACAGAGCCACAAAGCCATATTTCATATAGAATAGTTTTATCATCTATTTTCTCTTATTGTGATCTTGCCGGTACATTCAATGTACTGACCTACACGGCTGCAACGTATCATGTTGCAGATATTTCTTTGACGAGTAAGAGTTACACTCAACCTGCCACTGGCGTTGATGGGACTCCACACCCGATTTACAGTTTCCGCTAAGATTTAGGTATATATCAGTTTTACGTTATTTATACATGTGATTGCACTTTGATATATACATGCATGTACTGTGTGTGCCAGCATACTGATCCAGGGATGGCACAGATACACAGAGGCTTGACCGTCGGAGGTCGGGTCGCTACATGCTATGGTTATTAGCAGTAGCGGTTTTTAGGATCCAACGCTACTACTACGGGCACCTTATCCACACTCTGGCCCGTGCGCGTCCTCACTGTCCCCCTCACACTCTCACTCGCCTCTGCCACGGGTCCTCGCCGCCGTCGCCCCCAAGGTACCTGCCGCCGTTCCCCGCGTGCCGCCGTCCACCGCGCCGGTCCTCCCCCGCCAGCCGCCCTTGCCCGCGCTGGCTGATAACCCACAAGTATAGGGGATCGCAACAGTTTTTTAGGGTAGAGTATTCAACCCAAATTTATTGATTCGACACAAGGGGAGCCAAAGAATATTCTCAAGTATTAGCAGTTGAGTTGTCAATTCAACCACACCTGGATAACTTAGTATCTGCAGCTAAGTATTTAGTAGCAAAGTAGTATGGAAGTGACGGTAACGGTAGCAAAAGTAACAGTAGCAGTTCTGTAGTAATTGTAACAGTAGCAATGGTAAAGTAAATAAGCAAAGAACAATATGTGAAAAGCTCGTAGGCATTGGATCAGTGATGGATAATAGTTATAACATAGGGTGACACAGAACTAGCTCCAGTTCATCAATGTAATGTAGGCATGCATTCCGAATATAATCATACGTACTTATGGAAAAGAACTTGCATGACATCTTTTGTCCTACCCTCCCGTGGCAGCGGGGTCCTAATGGAAACTAAGGGATATTAAGGCCTCCTTTTAATAGAGTACCGGACCAAATCATTAGCACTTAGTGAATACATGAACTCCTCAAACTACGGTCATCACCTAGAAGTATCCCGATTATTATCACTTCGGGGTTGTTGGATCATAACACATAATAGGTGACTATAGACTTGCAAGATAGGATCAAGAACTCACATATATTCATGAAAACATAATAGGTTCAGATCTTAAATCATGGCACTCGGGCCCTAGTGACAAGCATTAAGCATAGCAAAGTCATAGCTGAAGGAAATATGCCCTAGAGGCAATAATAAAGTTATTATTTATTTCCTTATCATGATAAATGTTTATTATTCATGCTAGAATTGTATTAACCGGAAACATAATACATGTGTGAATACATAGACCAACATAACGTCACTAGTATGCCTCTACTTGACTAGCTCATTAATCAAAGATGGTTATGTTTCCTAACCATAGACATGTGTTGTCATTTGATTAACGGGATCACATCATTAGGAGAATGATGTGATTGACTTGACCCATTCCGTTAGCTTAGCACTTGATCGTTTAGTATGTTGCTATTGCTTTCTTCATGACTTATACATGTTCCTGTAACTATGAGATTATGCAACTCCCGTTTACCGGAGGAACACTTTGGGTGCTACCAAACGTCACAACGTAACTGGGTGATTATAAAGGAGTACTACAGGTGTTTCCAAAGGTACATGTTGGGTTGGCGTATTTCAAGATTAGGTTTTGTCACTCCGATTGTCGGAGAGGTATCTCTGGGCCCTCTCGGTAATGCACATCACTATAAGCCTTGCAAGCAATGTAACTAATGAGTTAGTTATGGAATGATGCATTACGTAACAAGTAAAGAGACTTGCCAGTAACGAGATTGAACTAGGTATTGGATACCGACGATCGAATCTCGGGCAAGTAACATACCGATGACAAAGGGAATAACGTATGTTGTTATGCGGTTTGACCGATAAAGATCTTCGTAGAATATGTAGGAGCCAATATGGGCATCCAGGTTCCTCTATTGGTTATTGACCGAGAATAGTTCTAGGTCATGTCTACATAGTTCTCGAACCCGTAGGGTCCGCACGCTTAAGGTTTCGATGACAGTTATATTATGAGTTTATGAGTTTTGATGTACCGAAGGAGTTCGGAATCCCGGATGAGATCGGGGACATGTCGAGGAGTCTCGAAATGGTCGAGACGTAAAGATCGATAAATTGGACGACTATATTCGGAGTTCGGAAAGGTTCCGAGTGATTCGGGTATTTTTCGGAGTACAGGCGAGTTACGGGAATTCGCCGGGGAGTATATGGGCCTTATTGGCCTATACGGGAATAGAGCAGAGAGGCCAAAAGGAAAGAGGCCTGCGTCCCCCCTCTGGTCCGAATTGGACAAGGGGCGCAGCCCCCTTTTCCTTTTGCCTCTCCCCCTCTTTCCCCTTCTCCTACTCCAACAAGGAAGGAGGGAGTCCTATTCCCGGTGGGAGTAGGACTGCCCTTGGCGCGCCCCCTCCTAGGCCGGCCGCACCTTCCCCCTCCCTCCTTTATATACGGGGGCAGGGGGCACCCCACAACAACACAAGTTGATCTACGGATCGTTCCTTAGCCGTGTGCGGTGCCCCCCTCCACCATATTCCACCTCGGTCATATCGTCGCGGAGTTTAGGCGAAGCCCTGCGCCGGTAGAACATCATCATCGTCACCACGCCATCGTGCTGACGGAACTCATCCCCAAAGCTTTGCTGGATCGGAGCCCGGGGATCGTCATCGAGCTGAACGTGTGCTGAACTCGGAGGTGCCGTACGTTCGGTACTTGGATCGGTCGGATCGTGAAGACGTACGACTACATCAACCGCGTTGTGATAACGCTTCCGCTTACGGTCTACGAGGGTACGTGGACAACACTCTTCCCTCTCGTTGCTATGCCATCACCATGATCTTGCGTGTGCGTAGGAAATTTTTTGAAATTACTACATTCCCCAACAGTGGAATCCGAGCCAGGTTTTATGCGTTGATGTTATATGCACGAGTAGAACACAAGTGAGTTGTGGGCGATACAAGTCATACTGCTTACCAGCATGTCATACTTTGGTTCGGCGGTATTGTGAGATGAAGCGGCCCGGACCGACATTACGCGTACGCTTACGCGAGACTGGTTTCACCGTTACGAGCACTTGTGCTTAAAGGTGGCTGGCGGGTGTCTGTCTCTCTCACTTTAGCTGAATCGAGTATGACTACGCCCGGTCCTTGCGAAGGTTAAAACAGCACCAACTTGACGAACTATCGTTGTGGTTTTTATGCGTAGGTAAGAACGGTTCTTGCTAAAGCCCGTAGCAGCCACTTAAAACTTGCAACAACAAAGTAGAGGACGTCTAACTTGTTTTTGCAGGGCATGTTGTGATGTGATATGGTCAAGACGTGATGAGATATAAGTTGTTGTATGAGATGATCATGTTTTGTTGAAGTTATCGGCAACTGGCAGAAGCCATATGGTTGTCTCTTTGTTGCATAAGATGCAAGTGCCAAATAAATGCTTTACTTTATCGCTATGCGATAGCAATAGTTGCAAGAGCAATAGTTGGCGAGACGACCATGTGACGACACATTGATATAGATCAAGATGATGAAGATCATGGTGTCGTGCTGGTGACGATAGAGATCATGACAGTACTTTGGAGATGGAGATCAAAGGCGCAAGATGATCATGGCCCTATCATGTCACATATTTTGATTGCATATGATGTTTATCTGTTATACATCTTATTCTATTTTGTTTGACGGTAGCATTTTAAGATGATCTCTCACTAATTATCAAAAAGTGTTCTCCGTGAGTATGCACCATTGCGAAAGTTCTTCGTGCTGAGACACCACGTGATGATCGGGTGTGATAGGCTCTCCATTCAAATACAACGGGTGCAAAACAGTTGCACACGCGGAATACTCAGGTCATACTTGACGAGCCTAGCATATACAGATATGGCCTCGAAACACGGAGACCGAAAGGTCGAACGTGAATCATATAGTAGATATGATCAACATAGTGATGTTCACCATTGAAACTACTCCATCTCACGTGATGATCGGACATGGTTTAGTTGATTTGGATCACGTGATCACTTAGATGACTAGAGAGATGTCTGTCTAAGTGGGAGTTCTTAAGTAATATGATTAATTGAACTTAAATTTATCATGAACTTAGTCCTGGTAGTATTTTGCAAATTATGTTGTAGATCAATAGCTTGCGTTGTTGCTTTCATATGTTTATTTTGATATGTTCCTAGAGAAAATTGTGTTGAAAGATGTTAGTAGCAATGATGCGGATTGGATCCATGATCTGAGGTTTATCCTCATTGCTGCACAGAAGAATTATGTCCTTAATGCACCGCTAGGTGACAGACCTATTGCAGGAGCAGATGCAGACGTTATGAACGTTTCGCTGGCTCAATATGATGACTACTTGATAGTTAAGTGCACCATGCTTAATGGCTTAGAATCGGGACTTCAAAGAAGTTTTGAACGTCATGGACCATATGAGATGTTCCAGGAGTTGAAGTTAATACTTCAAGCAAATACCCGAGTTGAGAGATATGAAGTCTCCAACAAGTTCTATAGCTAAAAGATGGAGGAGAACTGCTCAACTAGTGAGCAAGTGCTTAGATTGTCTGAGTACTACAATCGCTTGAATCAAGTGGGAGTTAATCTTCCAGATAATATAGTGATTGATAAAGTTCTCTAGTCACCATCACCAAGTTAGTAGAACTTCGTGATGAACTATAATATGCAAGGGATGATGAAAACAATTCCCAAGCTCTTCGCGATGCAAAAATCGGCGAAGCTAGAAATCAAAGAAAAACATCAAAGTGTTGATGGTGGAAAAGATCACTAGTTTCAAGAAAAAGGGCAAAGGGAAGAAGGGGAACTTCAAGAAGAACAACAAGCAAGTTGCTGCTCAAGTGAAGAAGCCCAAGTCTGGACCTAAGCCTAAGACTAAGTGATTCTACAGCAAAGGGAGTGGTCACTGGAAGTGGAACTACCCCAAGTATTTGGCGGATAAGAAGGATGGCAAAAGTTAACAAAGGTATATTGGATATACGTGTTATTGGTGTGTACTTTACTAGTGTTTATAGCAACCCCTCGGCATTTTGATACTGGTTCAGTTGCTAAGAGTAGTAACTCGAAACGGGAGTTGCAGAATAAACAGAAAATAGTAAAAAGGCGAGGTGACAATGTGTGTTGGAAGTAGTTCCAAGATTGATATGATCATCATCGCACACTCCCTATACTTTCGGGATTAGTGTTGAAACTAAATAAGTGTTATTTGGTGTTTGCGTTGAGCATGAATATGATTTGATCATGTTTATTGCAATACGGTTATTCATTTAAGTAAGAGAATAAATTGTTGTTCTGTTTACATGAATAAAACCTTATATGGTTACACACCCAATGAAAATGGTTCATTGGATCTCGATCGTAGTGATACACATATTCATAATATTGAAACCAAAAGATGCAAAGTTAATAATGATAGTGCAACTTATTTGTGGCACTGCAGTTTAGGTCATATTTGTGTAAAGCGCATGAAGAAACTCCATGTTGATGGGATTTTGGAATCACTTGATTATGAATCACTTGATGCTTGTGAACCATGCCTTATGGGCAAGATGACTAAAGACTCCATTCTTCGGAACAATAGAGCGAGCAACTGACTTATTGGAAATAATACATACTGATGTATGCGATCCAATGAGTGTTGAGGCTCGCGGCAAGTATCATTATTTTCTGACCTTCACAGATGATTTGAGCAGATATGAGTATATCTACTTGATGAAACATAAGTCTAAAATAGTTGAAAGGTTCAAAGAATTTTAGAGTGAAGTGGAGAATCATCGTAACAAGAAAATAAAGTATCTGTGATTTGATCGCGGAGACAAATATTTGAGTTACGAGTTTGGTCTTTAATTAAAACAATGTGGAATAGTTTCACAAAATCACGCCACTTGGAACACCACAATTTAATGGTGTGTCCGAACATCGTAATTGTACTTTACTAGATATGGTGCGATCTATGATATCTCTTATTGGTTTACCACTATCGTTTTGGGGTTATGCATTAGAGACAGTTGCATTCACGTTTAATAGGGCACCATCTAAATCCGTTGAGACGACACCGTATGAACTATGGTTTAGCAGTAAACCTAAGCTGTCATTTCTTAAAACTTGGAGTTGCGATGCTTATATGAAAAAAAGGTTTTCAATCTGATAAGCTCGAACCCAAATCGGAGAAGTGCGTCTTCATAGAATACCCAAAGGTAACTATTGGGTACACCTTCTATCACAGATCCGAAGGCAAGTTATTCGTTGCTAAGATGGATCCTTTCTAGAGAAGAAGTTTCTCTCGAAAGAAGTGAGTGGGAGGAAAGTAGAACTTGATGAGGTAATTGTACCTTCTCCCTTATTGGAAAGTAGTTCATCACAGAAATCAGTTCCAGTGATTACTAAACCAATTAGTGAGGAAGTTAATGATGATGATCATGAAACTTCAGATCAAGTTGCTGCCAAACCTCGTAGGTCTTCTAGAGTAAGATCCGCACCAGAGTGGTACGGTAATCATGTTCTGGAAGTCATGTTACTAGACCATGATGAACCTACAAACTATGAGGAAGCGATGATGAGCCCAGATTCCACGAAATGGCTTGAGGCCATAAAATCTGAGATATGATCCATGTATGAGAACAAAGTATGGACTTTGATTGACTTTCTCGATGATCAGCAAGCCATGTTAAATAAATGGATCTTCAAGAGGAAGACGGACACTGATAGTAGTGTAACTATCTACTAAGCTCGGCTTGTTACGAAAGGTTTTCGACAAGTTCAAGGTGTTGAATACGATGAGATTTTCTCACTCGTATCGATGCTTAAGTCTGTCCGAATCAAGTTAGCAATTGCCACATTTTATGAAATCTGGCAAATGGATGTCAAAACTGCATTCCTTAATGATTTTCTTAAAGAAGAGTTGTATATGATGCAACCAGAAGGTTTTGTCAATCCTAAAGGTGCTAACAAAATGTGCAAGCTCCAGTGATCCATCTATGGACTGGTGCAAGCATCTCAGAGTTGGAATATATGCTTTGATAAGTTGATCAAAGCATATAGTTTTATACCGACTTGCGGTGAAGCCTGTATTTACAATAAAGTGAGTGGGAGCACTACTGCCTTTCTGATAAATATATGTGAGTAACATATTGTTGATCAGAAATGATGTAGAATTTTTCTGGAAAGCATAAAGGAGTATTTGAAAGGAGTTCTTTTAAAAGAAAGACCTCAGTAAAGCTACTTACATATTGAGCATCAAGATCTATTGAGATAGATCAAGACGCTTGATAAGTTTTTTCAATAAGTACATACCTTGTCAAGATTTTGAAGTAGTTCAAAATGGAACAGTCCAAGAAAAAGTTCTTGCCTGTGTTGCAAAGGTGTGAAATTGATTAAAGACTCAAATCCCGACCACGGCAGAAAATAGAAAATAGAATGAAAGTCATTCCCTATGCCTCAGTCATAGGTTCTATAAAGTATGCTATGCTATGTACTAGACCTATTGTATACCTTGTTCTGGTTTGGCAAGGGACTACAATAGTGATCTAATAGTAGATCACTAGACAGCGGTCAAGAATATCCTTAGTGAGGACTAAGGAGATGTTTCTCGATTATGGAGGTGATAAAAGAGCTCGTCGTAAAAGTTACATCGGTGCAAACTTTTACACCGATCCATATGACTCTAAGTCTCAATCTGGATACATATTGAAAGTGGGAGCAATTAGCTAGAGTAGCTCCGTGCAAAGCGTTGTAGACATAGAATATTTGCAAAATACATACGACTCTGTAATATGACAGACCCGTTGACTAAACTTCTCTCACGAGCAAAACATGATCATACCTTAGTACTCTTTGGGTCTTAATCACATAGCGATGTGAACTAGATTATTGACTCTAGTAAACCCTATGGGTGTTGATCACATGACGATGTGAACTATGGGTATTAATCACATACAGATGTGAATATTGGTGTTTAATCACATAGCGATGTGAACTAGATTATTGACTCTAGTGCAAGTGGGAGACTGAAGGAAATATGCCCTAGAGGCAATAATAAAGTTATTATTTATTTCCTTATCATGATAAATGTTTATTATTCATGCTAGAATTGTATTAACCGGAAACATAATACATGTGTGAATACATAGACCAACATAACGTCACTAGTATGCCTCTACTTGACTAGCTCATTAATCAAAGATGGTTATGTTTCCTAACCATAGACATGTGTTGTCATTTGATTAATGGGATCACATCATTAGGAGAATGATGTGATTGACTTGACCCATTCCGTTAGCTTAGCACTTGATCGTTTAGTATGTTGCTATTGCTTTCTTCATGACTTATACATGTTCCTGTAACTATGAGATTATGCAACTCCCATTTATCGGAGGAACACTTTGGGTGCTACCAAATGTCACAACGTAACTGGGTGATTATAAAGGAGTACTACAGGTGTCTCCAAAGGTACATGTTGGGTTGGCGTATTTCGAGATTAGGTTTTGTCACTCCGATTGTCGGAGAGGTATCTCTGGGCCCTCTCGGTAATGTACATCACTATAAGCCTTGCAAGCAATGTAACTAATGAGTTAGTTACGGAATGATGCATTACGTAATGAGTAAAGAGACTTGCCAGTAACGAGATTGAACTAGGTATTGGATACCGATGATCGAATCTCGGGCAAGTAACATACCGATGACAAAGGGAATAACGTATGTTGTTATGCGGTTTGACCGATAAAGATCTTCGTAGAATATGTAGGAGCCAATATGGGCATCCAGGTTCCGCTATTGGTTATTGACCGAGAATAGTTCTAGGTCATGTCTACATAGTTCTCGAACCCGTAGGGTCCGCACGCTTAAAGTTTCGATGACAGTTATATTATGAGTTTATGAGTTTTGATGTACCGAAGGAGTTCGGAGTCCCGGATGAGATCGGGGACATGACGAGGAGTCTCGAAATGGTCGAGACGTAAAGATCGATATATTGGACGACTATATTCGGAGTTCGGAAAGGTTCTGAGTGATTCGGGTATTTTTCGGAGTACCGGAGAGTTACGGGAATTCGCCGGGGAGTATATGGGCCTTATTGGGCTATATAGGAATAGAGGAGAGAGGCCAAAAGGAAAGAGGCCGGCGCACCCACTCTGGTCCGAATTGGACAAGGGGCGCAGCCCCCTTTTCCTTTTGCCTCTCCCCCTCTTTCCCCTTCTCCTACTCCAACAAGGAAGGAGGGAGTCCTACTCCCGGTGGGAGTAGGACTCCCCTTGGCGCGCCCCCTCCTAGGCCGGCCTCACCTTCCCCCTCCCTCCTTTATATACGGGGGCAGGGGGGCACCCCACAACAACACAAGTTGATCTACGGATCGTTCCTTAGCCGTGTGCGGTGCCCCGCTCCACCATATTCCACCTCGGTCATATCGTCGCGGAGTTTAGGCAAAGCCCTGCGCCGGTAGAACATCATCATCGTCACCACGCCGTCGTGCTGACGGAACTCATCCCCGAAGCTTTGCTGGATCGGATCCCGGGGATCATCATCGAGCTGAACGTGTGCTGAACTCGGAGGTGCCGTACGTTCGGTACTTGGATCGGTCGGATCGTGAAGACGTACGACTACATCAACCGTGTTGTGCTAACGCTTCCGCTTACGGTCTACGAGGGTACGTGGACAACACTCTCCCCTCTCGTTGCTATGCCATCACCATGATCTTGCGTGTGCGTAGGAATTTTTTTGAAATTACTACGTTCCCCAACAATAGCAACATCAATCTCAGAACATAGTGGATACTAGGGATCAACCCTAACAAAACTAACTTGATTACATGGTAAATCTCATCCAACCCATCACCGTCTAGCAAGCCTGCGATGGAATTACTCACGCACGGCGGTGAGCATCATGAAATTGGTGATGGAAGATGGTTGATGATGACGACGACGACAAATCCGCCTCTCTGGAGCCTCGAACGGACTCCAGATCAGCCCTCCCAAGAGAGTTTAGGGCTTAGCGGCGGCTCTGTATCGTAAAACGCGATGAATCTTTCTCTCTGATTTTTTCTCCACGAACGTGAATATATGGAGTTGGAGTTAAGGTCGGTGGAGGTCTAGGGGGCCCACGAGACAGGGGGCGCGCCCTTAGGGGGGTGCGCCCCCCACCCTCGTGGACAGAGTGTGGGCCCCTGGTGCTGATTCTTTTGCCAGTATTTTTTTATTAATTCCAAAAACTTGCTCCGTGGATTTTCAGGTCATTCAAGAACTTTTATTTCTGCACAAAAATAACACCATGGCAGTTCTGCTGAAAACAGCGTCAGTCCGGGTTAGTTCCATTCAAATCATGCAAGTTAGAGTCCAAAACAAGGACAAAAGTGTTTGGAAAAGTAGATACGACGGAGACGTATCAACTCCCCCAAGCTTAAACCTTTTCTTGTCCTCAAGCAATTCAGTTGACAAACTGAAAGTAATAAAGAAAAACTTTTAGAAAGTCTGTTTGCTCTTGTTGTTGCAAATATGTAAAGCCATCATTCAAGTTTTGGGCAAAGATTATGAACTAACCATATTTAGAGTAACACTTAGGTCTCATGTTTACTCGTACCAATGGAATAATCAACTAGCGAGCAATAATAATAAATCTCTGATGACAACAGTTTCTCAAAACAATCATAATATGTTATAACAAGATGGTATCTCACTAGCCCTTTCTGAGACCGCAAAACATAAATGCAGAGCACCTTTAAAGATCAAGGACTGACTAAACATTGTAATTCATGGTAAAAGAGATCCAGTCATAGTCATACCCAATATAAATTAATAGTAATGCATGCAAATGACAGCAGTGCTCTCCAGCGGGTGCTTTTTAATAAGAGGGTGATGGCTCAACATAAAAGTAAATAGATAGGCCCTTCGTAGAGGGAAGTAGGGATTTGTAGTGGTGCCAGAGCTCGATTTTGAAATAGAGATAAATAGCATTTTGAGCAGTATACTTTCACTGTCAACATAACAACTGAGAGATCTCGATATCTTCCATGCTACACACATTATAGGCGGTTCCCAAACAGAATGGTAAAGTTTATACTCCCCCACCACCAACAAGCATCAATCCATGGCTTGCCCGAAACAACGGGTGCCTCCAACTAACAACAATCCTGGGGGAGTTTTGTTTGCAATTATTTTGATTTGATTTAAGCATGGGACTGGGCATCCCGGTGACCAGCCATTTTCTCGTGAATGAGGAGTGGAGTCCACTCCTCTTGAGAATAACCCGCCTAACATGGAATATACAGACAACCCTAGTTGATACATGAGCTGTTCGAGCATACAAAACAGAATTTCATTTGAAGGTTTGGAGTTAGGCACATACAAATTTACTTGGAACGGCAGGTAGATATTGCATATAGGAAGGTATGGCGGACTCATGTGGAATAACTTTAGGGTTTATGGAGTTTGGGTGCACAAGCAGTATTCCCGCTTAGTACAGGTGAAGGCTAGAAAGAGACTGGGAAGCAACCAACTAGAGAGCGACAACAGTCATGAACATGCATTAAAATTAATCAACACTGAGTGCAAGCATGAGTAGGATATAATCCACCAAGAACATAAATATCGTGAAGGCTATGTTGATTTTGTTTCAACTACATGCATGAACATGTGCCAAGTCAAGTCACTTGAATCATTCAAAGGAGGATACCACCCTATCATACCACATCACAACCATTTTAATAGCATGTTGGCATGCAAGGTAAACCATTATAAGCTCCTAGCTAATTAAGCATGGCATAAGAAACTATAATCTTTAATTGTCATTGCAAATATGTTTATTCATAACAGGCTGAATAAGGAACGATGAACTAATCATATTTACAAAAACAAGAGAGGTCGAGTTCATACCAGCTTCTCTCGTCTCAATCAGTCCATCATATATCGTCATTATTGCCTTTCACTTGCACGACCGAACGGTGTGGATAATAATAATAGTGCACGTGCATTGGACTAAGCTGGAATTTGCAAGCATTCAATTCAAGGGAGGAGACAAAGTAACATGGGCTCTTGGTTAAATCAACAATAATGCATATAAGAGCCACTTAACATTTTCATCATGGTCTTCTCCTCTCGACCCCCAAAGGAAAGAAAAGAAATAAAACTATTTACACGGGAAAGCTCCCAACAAGCAAAAGAAGAACGAGAAATCTTTTCGGGTTTTATTTTAATTACTACTACAAGCATGGAAAGTAAGCTAGCTATTTTTTTTGGTTTTTCTTAAGGTTATTCAAACACACAAGAAGAAAGAATGAAAAGAAAATAAACTAGCATGGATAGTACAATGAAAAAGTATGAGCACCAACAACTAGAATGAGTGTGTGAACATGAATATAATGTCGGTGAGAAATACATACTCCCCCAAGCTTAGGCTTTTGGCCTAAGTTGGTCTATGCCCATGGTTCAAGGCTACTCTCTCCGGTGTACTGAGGAGTATCATCAGGGTACCACTAGCTGGCGATCTCCTCTAGATCCCATTGATAAAAGGACGGACGATAAGGATCAAGTGGTGGTTCCGGCTCAGGCTCTAGAGCTGATGTCTGGCCTCGGTACGCATAAACGGCCTCCGGCAAGACGAGGTAAGTGCCTGCAGTTAAGTCAAACAAAGCGGGCGCAGGCAAGATAATAGTCTCACTGTGTTTCTTATGAAATCTCAAATTATACTTAAGCATCTTCTCATCATTTTGAAAAATAAACTCATGTGCTACCATGCTCTTATAATCTACAAAAGTAGGGGCAGCAGCTTTTCCTCTTTCTCATAATGCCTAATAGGTATCTTGAAGTGTTTAGCAAGGCGTGAAGCATAGATACCTTCAAAGATGGGGCCCTTTGTACGGTTCGGACTTAATCGTTTAGCAATAATAGCACCCATACTAACAAAGTTATCACGAAATAAAGCATGGAACAAAATAATAATATCTGGAACACTAAGGTTTCCACCGTTTCCACGACCAATTAAGCATCTACCAGCAAATATTGCAAAGTAACATAGAACAGGAAAGTGTATGCTAGTAATTCTTGCATCGGAAACCTTCCTCGTTTCCCCCACAGTAACAATATCTATAAATCCATCCACATCTTTACGATGTGGTTCCTCTAAGCTGCCCCCGAAGGGTATCTTGCAAACCGCACAAAATTCATATAGTGACATCTCCCTAGCCACATCATATAAATGAAACTCTACTGAAGGAGGTGATTTCTTAGGATGAAAGTAAATTTTTTGCATGAAAGTATTAGTGAGTAAGAGATACTGTTCGAGCTGGTCGTGGAGGAAGTCCGTGAGGCCCGCATTATCAACCAACGAATAAAAATCATCATGAATCCTGGCTGCTCTCAAGAAATCATCACAAGGCCATTCACATGGCCGCACTTCCGCGACGCGAGGGAGATTATACTTGGGCTTTTCATTCTCCTTACTTTGTTTATCCTTCAAGCCTTGGCTAGAAGAGCCTCTCAAAAATCTCTTAATCATTTCCAAAGAACAATCCCCCAAAGCAGTTTTGTGAATGGGGCTTTGAGCAAGGAGATCGAAAATGGCAGCAAAATGAGCTAGAACTCATGCTTGAGCAGGATGATGATTTTTTTGGGAGGAAGAAGAAGTGTGTGGGTGCAGGAATAAGTGGAGGGGGGCCACCGTGGGCCCATGAGGCAGGGGGCGTGCCCAGGGGTGTAGGGCGTGCCCCTTACCCTCGTGGCTAGGTGCCAGCTCCCCCTGTTGTGTTCTCAGTGCCAGATATTCTCGAATATTCCAAAGAAAATCATATTAAATTTGCACGACATTTGGAGAACTTTTATTTTAGGGGTATTTTTATTGCAAGGATAATTCAGAAAATAGACATAAAATACTATTTTTACTTTATTTAATCTAAATAATAGAAAGTAATAGGAGGGTATAGAAGGTTGTGCGTTCTAACTTCATCCATCCCATGCTCATCAAAAGGAATCCACTAAGAAGGTTGATCAAGTCTTGTTAACAACTCATTCCGAATAACATGAAACCAGAGAAATTTCCAATAACACTAGGTTATCTCAACGAGGATATGCACATCCCCAATAATAAGAATATCATATTTCTTCTTGACAGTAGGAAGAGGAAATTCAAAACCTCCAATAATAATCGATGGACTTTTTCCAATAGAATTGATACTGTGGACTTGAGGTTGTTTACTCGGAAAGTGTACCGTATGCTCATTACCATTAACATTAAAAGTTACAATGCCTTTGTTGCAATCAATAACAGCCCCTGCAGTATTCAAAAAGGTCTACCAAGGATAATCGACATACTATCGTCCTCGGGAATATCAAGAATAACAAAGTTCGTTAAGATAGTAATGTTTGCAACCACAACAGGCACATCCTCACAAATACTGACATGTATAGCAGTTGATTTATCAGCCATTTGCAAAGATATTTCAATAGGTGTCAACTTATTCAATTCAAGTCTATGATATAAAGAGAGAGGCATAACACTAACACTGGCTCCAAGATCACATAAGGCAGTTTTAACATAGTTTCTTTTAATGGAGCATGGTATAGTTGGTACTCCTGGATCTCCAAGTTTCTTAGGTATTCCACCTTTAAAAGTATAATTAGCAAGCATGGTGGAAATTTCAGCTTCCGGTATCTTTCCTTTATTTGTAATAATATCTTTCATGTACTTAGCATAAGGATTCACTTTAAGCATATCAGTCAAACGCATACGCAAAAAGATAGGTCTAATCATTTCAGCAAAGCGTTCAAAATCCTCGTCATCCGTTTTCTTGGATGGCTTAAGAGGAAAAGGCATGGGTTTCTGAACCCATGGTTCTCTTTCTTTACCATGCTTCCTAGCAACAAAGTATCTCTTATCATAACATTGATTCTTTCATTGTGGGTTAGCAAGATCAACAGCAGGTTCAATCTCTACATCATTATTATTGCTAGGTCGAGCATCAACATGAACATCATCATTAACATTATCACTAGGTTCTCGTTCATCACCAGATTGTGTTTCAGCATCAGAAATAGAAATATCATTGGGATTCTCAGGTGCGTCTACAAAAGATTCACTAGGAGCATGCAAAGTCCTATCATTTTTCTTTTTCTTCTTTTTAGAAGGACTAGGTGTATCAACATTATTTCTCTCAGAATCTTGCTCAATTCTCTTAGGGTGGCCCTCAGGATACAAAGGTTCCTAAGTCATTTTACCCGTTCTAGTTGCTATTCTAACAGCAAAGTCATGTTTATTATTTAATTCATCGAGCAAATCATTTTGAGCCTTAAGCACACTACAAAAAAAAGACACATCCGTGACATTTTGGGCCGAACGAATTTTTTCCTGTCATACATATGACACTTCTATGACGATAATTGTGACAAAACCCGGTATCATCATAGATGTGGTGGGCTCCTACTTCTATGACAAAAAATCATGACAGAAAATGGGGTTTTCATCCTGGGCGGGCCGGAGACGCAGCTGCATGACATTCTTTGGGCCGTCCATGACGGAAAAAACCATGGTAGAAGCGAGGGCGAGGAAAATTTCGGGGAGTTCCCGGTTACGGTGGGAGGTCGGGGGCCGAGTGATGCGCGTTTCTCTTGTACACGTACGCGCATGTGTGCAAGGCGTTGGCTCGAACTAAAGCCGAGCGAGGCGTTGGGCTCTAACTCAACCCGAGCGATTGCATTGCAGGCTACGCGTTACTGAACCGGAGCGATCGATCGATGACTGTTAACTAAACCCGACCGAGCGATTCCTTCGCTACTGCAGCTAACT
>NC_041381.1:599502962-599535536 GCF_002162155.2 Triticum dicoccoides
AACAGTAGACGGTGGAGGGGTGCCCGTGGAGGGGTGGTTGAACAGGACCCCGTGGTGTGGAGGGCTGGATGAACAGTAGACGGTGGAGGGGTGCCCGTGGAGGGCTGGTTGAACAGTAGCCGGTGGAGTAGCGCGTGGTGGAGGCTGGATGAACAGGAGCCCGTGGAGGCTGGAGGAGGTCGACGGTAGCCCGTGGAGGCTGGAGGAGGTCGACGGTGGAGATGAACAGTATCCTGTGGAGTCCCGTTTTGCGGTACGCCAGACCCCTCCCGATGAACAGGACCCCCGTTTTGACTGTAGCGCTCCAACACAAGTCCGTTTCGTCCGTTTTGCGGTACGCCACACCCCTCCCAATCAACATGACCCCCGTTTCGACCATAGGAGGTCCGTTTCGTCGGTTTTGCGGTACGCCACACCCCTCCCGATCAACAGGACCCCCGTTTCGACCATAGGAGGTCCGTTTCCTCCGTTTTGCAGTACGCCACACCCCTCCCGATCAACAGGACCCCCGTTTAGAATGTAGGAGGTCCGTTTCCTCCGTTCTGCGGTACGCCAGGCCTCGTTTCCATTGCCTGTTCTGTCCAAGCCCTCCAGATGAACACGACCATGCATTCCGTTCCAACCCAGCCGGTTGGCTCCCACGCATTCCGTTGCCTCCCAATGAACATGACACATTCCGTTGCCTCCCCATGAACACGACGCATTCCGTTGCCTCCCCATGAACATGACGCATTCCGTTGCCTCCCCATGAACACGACGACGACGCTGTTTCTCCATTCCGACCCAGCCATGTACACGAGCCCTGGCCGTACGTATGCACGAGTAGTCGTTCGAGACCCTGCCCGTATGTACGTACATGGCCGTATTTTCTTTCTTGCACCTTGGACGTTGAACGTACGTGTACATGCTACGTGCGCGCCTCTACTACGACATGTACGCGCCTCTACTACGACACTTGCCTGCCTCTACATCGACCGGTATATATGTACGTACACGTTCACGACCAGAATGACAACGCTTCGTACGTTTCGACCAGGTGGGTCCCGACTGTCAGGCACTTCCTTGCCTGCGAAGATGTAGCTTGTGGGTCCCAGCATTCAGGGGGGCGAATCGTTTTTTTAGCCTGGACGCACTTCCTTGCGTGCGAAGATGTAGCTGGTGGGTCCCAGCAGTCAGGGAGGCGAATCGTTTTTTTGCCCGGATGCACTTCCTTGCGTGCGAAGATGTGGCTGGTGGGTTCCAGTAGTCAGGGTGAAACGTTTTTTCGCGAAATACAGTGGCCCGTCCTGTGGGTCCCAGCTGTCAGGTGGAGGAATCATTATTTTCCGCGTAATAAGGAGGCACTTCCTTGCTGCAGCCGTGGACCCAGCTGTCAGCTTCTCCACATACAGTCCATGTCCGATGGAAGTCGTTCCTTGACCACGTTGACCATGCCGCATTGAGAGCACCAGGGTGGTGGACGACGGCGAGGCCTAGGAAGGGGACGATGGGGAGCCGGGGAAGACGTGGCAGTGGACGCCCGCGTGGAGAGGAGTACGAGGTTCACTGGTTTGGCTGCGGTATGAGGTTGCCGTCGCCGCAGGGCCTGGCCAGCGGTGGGAATAGTAGGGGGCGGTGAGGCCTCCGCGGCAGCACATCGGCCATGGCAGGCAGGAGCATGCGGCACGACCGGCGCTGCTTTGGGCGGCTAGAGCAAGAAGACCAGAGGTTGAAGAAGCACTACGGCCGTTGGATGGACATCGTACGGTCACTGGAGCTAGAATCGTTCATATTGACTAAGTTGACAAAGCCCTCCGTCCCCGTCAACTTAGTAGGCCCACAAGTTAGCCTCCCACTAAGGTGGGTCCTAGCTGGCAGGTGGGGTATTGATTTTTTTTGTGCGTAATAAGTAGGCACTTCCGGTGGGTCCGAGCTGGCAGCAGGGGGAACGTTTTTTTTCACGAAATATGGTGGCCCGTTAGTGGGTCCCAGCAGTCAGGGGCAAATGTTTTTTTCGCGAAATACTGGTGGCCCATTTGGTGGGTCCCTGCTATCAGGTGGAGGAATAATTATTTTCCACGTAATAAGCAGGCACTTCCTTGCGGCTGCCGTGGACCCAGCTGTCAGCCTCTCCACATACAGTATTCTTCCGATGGAATTTGGTCGTTGACCACATTGACCACGCCACGCCGACAGCACCACGGCGGTGGACGATGGCGAGGCCTAGGAAGGGGACAACACGGAGCCGGGGAAGATGCGGCAGTGGGTGCCCACGCGGAGAGGAGTACGAGAGTTCACTGGTTCGTCTGCGCTGCCGTCGCCACAGAATAATAGAAGGTGTGGGTGAGTGGAGTGGAGGGATGGCCTGGCCAGCGGTGGGAGTAGTATGGGGGCGGTGAGGCCTCCGTGGCAGCATAGCCGGCCACGGGAGGCAGGAGCAGGCGGCACGACCGGCGCTGCTTTGGGCGGCTGGAGCAAGAAGACCAGAGGTTCAAGAAGCACTACGGCCGTTGGATGGACATCGTACGGTCAGTCGAGCTAGAATCGTGCATATTGACTAAGTTGACAAAGCCCTTCATCCCCGTCAACTTAGTAGGCCCACTATACTGGGTCCCAGCTAGCAGGGGGAGTATTCATTTTTTTGTGCGTAATAAGGAGGCACTTCCTTTCGTGCGAAGATATAGCTGGTGGGTCCGAGCTGTCAGCGGCGGTAACGTTTTTTTCACGAAATACAGAGGCCCTTTTGGTGGGTCCCAGATGTCAGGTGGAGGAATCATTATTTTGCGCGTAATAAGGAGGAATTTCCTTGCATGCGGCCGTGGACCCAGCTGTCAGCCTCTCCACGTACAGTCCACTTCAGATGCATGTCGGTCGTTGACCACGTTGACCACGCCACGCCGAGAGCACCAGGGCGGTGGACGACGGCTAGGCCTAGGAAGGGAACGACACGGAGGCAGGAAAGACTTGGCAGTTGTTTCCCACGCAGAGGGGAGTACGACTGTACGAGGGTTTACTGGTTCGTCTGCCGTCGCCGGAGAATAACAGCAGGTGTGGGAGTGTGGGTGAGTAGAGGGATAGCTAGGCCAGCCATGGGAGTACAGTGGGGCGGTGAGGCCCGTGCGGCAGCACAGCCGGCCGCGGGGAGGAGGGAGCAGGCAGTCCCACCGGTGCTTGCGTGAGCGGCTGGAGAAGGAAGAGCAGAGATTGAAGAAGCACGACGGCCGTTGGATGGACATCCAACAGTATACAGGTCATCTGTGAAAAGCCTCAAATCTGTGGAAAATAGCATACAACCCATCTGCCATTATTTTAAATAATTTACAGCCCATTTGCTAATTCTTACGGGTTTTTTTGGAGCCCATATTCTTTTTGTTAGCATTACAGCCCATATTGTGGCCATGGTTAAGAAATTATACAAAATTTTGCACATGTCGGTGCGGTCTGAACTGTTTTTAATCCCGAAATTTCGAGTCACATTCAAACTGATTTTAAAAATAAATGTATATCAATATAAAATCCAATAAATTGTCCACGCATAAAAATCAATGCAATTTAAAATATCGAAATGAAAAAAAGATATTTGAAACTAATTGCCGGTTTGATGTGTTTTAAAAATGTACAACCCATTTCTCATTACTAATAGGCCATTTTCTCGGCCAGCCAAATGAAGCTCTCCTCGTCTTGAAAGATTTTCAGCCCAATAGGCCTGATAAAGCGACTTACTTGACAAATCACAAAAAACCGGGCTAGCCATTTTTAGAGAGAAAAAAAACTACTGGTCTGGTCTGTGGTAAACATAAAAGAAAAGGCTATCTAGACAGGCTAGAGTGTCCCGCACAGCCCAGTTAACACCCTGTTTCCGTCTCAAAAACAAATTAGATAAATGCCACTCCAATTATGGTGATTCATAAAAATGCCACTGCAATTTCCGAACTTTGAAAAATGCCACTGCAATTTTTGCAAACTTTGAAAAACGCCACTGCAGTTTGCAAACTTTGAAAAACGCCAGTCCATACTTCGAAAAATGCCACTAGAAATGGCATGAAATTGCATTTTTCAAAGTTTGGAAATTGCAGTGGCATTTCTCGGATACACCAGACTTGGAGTGGCATTTATCAAATTAACCCAAAAAAATAACTGGGCGAGCTGCTGGGTTCCTGGTGTCAGCCGCTCGTTGTGCAATTCTCTCGTTTATTGACTACGTTGACAATGGCATGGGACCCAGATGTCAGAAATCCACTAGGAGGAGCCATTTTTTAATGGCTTGAAATAAGGAGGCACTTTCTTGCATACTGCCATGACCTTGGCGGGTCCCTGCTGTCATCCTCTCCATGTACAATCATCTCCTGGTTGTGTACGCGTCAACTTGCTAGGCCCACAAGTCAGCCTCTAAACCCGTGGAGGACAAATACAACCTATTTAAAAAAATAACAGCCCATTCCATACGTTCAAATGGAAAGTTCAATATTCAGAGCAAAGTAATAGGTCTGATCCACATATAGACTACTGAACTTCCACGTTGACAACCACCATAGCCAAGTCAACTATCTACTCCCACTAATACTCTAGTAGCGTAGAAGTACTAACTGACTCTTAGCTAACTAGACGATGCCGGCCGCCATCTGTGGTACACGCTAAACACCGGCACCGGCGTCCTGCGCCTCGCCTCGGACTTGCAAGAGGTGCGATAGGGCGCGTTGCTCGCGCGCGTTGGCCCTTTCCATGCCGGCGTGGTCCACCGAAGCTTCGGCTTCCAAGCGGGAAACCCACTTGACGAGCTGGTAGTAAAAATCAGCGTTGCGAACGCGTGCGTGCCCGACAGCCTCCAGGGCTATTTGCCAGGCGCCGGCCTCCACGTAGTCGGCCTAGTTGTGGGCGCTCTGCTCGCGACTCAGAGCGTCGGTGCGCTGCTGCTCCATGTCCCGCTGGCGGCGCAAATTGGCGATATGCTGCTCCTCCGCCAGGCAGTCGTGCTCCAACAACTACTGCTCCTCTGCCATGCGGTCGCGCTCCAACAACTCCTCGATCTCCGCATTGCCATCTAAAGAAAGATAGAATGCCTCCTCCCTCCGTCTGCCTTCCGGTGAAAAACCGAACACTTGTTCCGGCGGTGACCACCTCCGACGTCGCCTACCGCGGATGGGCGGGGGCATGGCGGACATGGCGAGCGACGTCGGGCCGGTGGGGGCTTATGAGGATATGGCGAGTTGGGTCACGGTGGCACCGGAGAAGTCCGGGAAACAGTACTTATAGGCGGAAGGTAGCGCGACGGGCATCGGAATTCAATGCATAATGGCTTAGCGCGCCAGCTTGCCATGGAAAACTAGAGAAATTGAAATTATGACTGTGCCGTCCCGTCCCGTCCGGGTCGCACGCCGGCATGGCGGTCAAACGAGTGCACTCGAATCATCTCCCTCCTTGTCAATAATGATTCCACGGATTGAAAAAGCCCACAACAATTAAAGCGTATCTTTTTCGCATCAGTTAGCTGCCTTAATTATGGCCGGCTACATGCAGGCACTCAGAATCGCTCGCAGGCAGTACGCGAAGCAGCATGCAACGAGTCGCATCCGAGGGCACGCATGCATCCACTTAAATCACTGGAATTAATTAGGCTTAAACTTCTGCATGCCGTTAATTATTGCCATGCCTTGGTCTTGCTGCTTTGCTCACGAGACTAATAAACCCGGACGGAGGGAGTACCTTGGTTGGTGAGAGGTTTGAATTAAGCCCTGCAAACCGGAAAGGAGGTACTAGTACGTGCGTGATCCACAATTTATTCATGTAGGATCGAGTAGGTCGTTTCTTGAATTGAGCCCTGCAAACCGGAAAGGAGGTAGTACGTGCGTGATCCGATATTCATCCGTGTAGGATCGATAGTGTAGCTTGTCAGTTTCTTCAGAGGTAGGCATTTTTATCCATGTAGGATCGATAGTGTAGCTTGTCAGTTTCTTCAGAGGTAGGCATTTTTATTCAAAAAACTGCCACTTTGCATCTTGCGTCAAAAATAAAACTGCCAGGAGCGCATTTGTAGGCTAGCTAGTGATCGGTCGGTAACTTGTAAACACTAAGCGAACAGAAATAAGTAACTGTTAATGCATCTCAATGATTCACAGATCATATAAAAATATGTAGCTCCAAAAGCAAAGATCAGCCACTTCAGATCTTGCATCGCAACTAAAACTAACTAGTACGATTCCCATACATAAGATCAACATGTTAATGCATCTCAATGATTCACAGATCATATACAAATATGTAGCTCCAAAAGCAAAGATCTAGAAAAAACATCTGTTCTTCCTACTAACATGGATGCTTCTCTTGGACAACATTCAGTACAGACTGAACGACAAATTTGTTTATGAAGTCTACAATTCCTCTTGCAAACGTAAGTGGTTTCACCAACAGCTGGAGCCATGAGAATGAACCACACATGATAGAGGAACATCCACTGCAATATGATTTTGTCTTCTCTTGATCACACTGCAAGACTATTTTCGGAATACAAACTTTAACTTAGGCAAAATGATGCCCATTGTATAATCAGACCAAACCAATGAAGCACCTAGTGTTGGCCAATAAATAGTATAGTACTACTTTTCTGCAGTCCATGAAGTTACTATCCAATCTTTCTGTGTCTATTTTCAAATGGCACTGCATGCAGTGACTATACTATTCTCTTGTGCAGTTCAACCAAAATTGTGGACACTTTGTTTTGCCCTGGACAATTTCATCCTAAATTGGTTTGCTGGTTCAGAGCAGAAATATAGCGCCTATTATTCATCAGACAAAGGATATCCATGTTCGCAGTGATGGAAGAGGTGAAATCGATACAACCGAAATTGAGCATCCAATCATTGAATCCTGTCCTGCACCTCCAATGTAGGTCCACCCTGCCAATAAATTCACATGCAAACCTCTAGTATTACTATCTAATGACAGTACAAAAAGAGTAGCAAGATAGTAGCAAACTATGTACCTTCGTAATGAACAGCTCATAGTGCCACCAATTGGATATAAAGGTTTGGGAAAAAACATGCTCCTAATGTTGAACCAGTTGGACTTTTTGTGCAGTTCCACTAAAATCGAGCATCCCTGTTTGCATAGATATTGAAAGTGTGATTACTATAAAAGTGGCACTAGTTGAAGCATAGACTCACAAATATAAGCATTCCAATTTATTAATGGGAAAAGCTAGCAAGACTGTTTCTAACCACCTGTTTGAAGGAATAAATAAAGCAACAACGGCGGATGTCAGGAAGGCATACATAGTTTTTTCTGAAAAATTGAGCCATTCCTGACCTTTCCTCTTCTTTTAAGCAAATTTTGTGTAGTTCTACTAAAATAAAATGCCATCACCACCTTGAAAATTTAGTGACACTGTACAAAAGGAAATGACTTAACATTACATCATGATGTCAGGTATGTAGTCGACAGGCATTAGAGACAAACATACAGACCTCCTCCGATAACATAATGAACATTAATTTTAAAAAAGGTGTGACTAGCTTTACCGGGATAATTTGAGTGAACTCTACACCCTCTGTTCCTTAATATAAGACGTTTTCGCAGTTCAATTTAAAGTACCCAAATGTCTAGTATTTAGAAAAACATGTAGTAGTTTTCTTGAGCACATATCTGGGAAAGCTTGCCACACTTTATTTATGTCCATACGCTAATGCAACACCATTCGAATACTACAAATATACACTAATACAGTGGCTAGTGCAACGGTAGAGTAGTTAGTTTATTACAGGGTACAGTACAATGGTTTTACTGAACAGATTTCAATAAACTCTAGCACTGGAAGGTTTCTATAAGAATTAACAATACAAAATGTAAAGGTAACAAGTTTTAGCATTTGTATACTAGCTGTGCATGAGCATTAAACCAAATACAAAAGTCTGAAGGTAACTAGCATTATTAACTAATGACAGTATAAAAAAATTGCAAACCATGTACCTCCAAGGTAAATATCATTTCGAACTTGGGGGGACCTTAAAAATTGCTATCCCAATCTTGATAATCGATCAAACATAAAAAACTTGATCGAACGAATAAAGAGAACAGCCGGAGGAGGAGGTTCCCACTCTTGACCTTTCCTCTTGTCTTCAGAATTGTCTGTGCAGTTTAACCAAAATAGAATGACATCAGCGCCTTGGCATTTTGGTGACACTATACAAAAAAATTAACTTATCTCATGAAAGTGAGGTACGTAATCTATAAGCATTAACAGTGCAAAAATCTGAAGGTAGTAACAAGTTTCATCGTTGGTATACTAGCTATGCAACAACATTAGAATGCCTTAGCTGAATTTTTTTAATACATCCACAATCAACAGCTAACCCTGAAATTATCCAGTGACATTAAATGGCATTGCTTAAATTTATCGGTGGCATTAGACTGAGAGCGGCATTAGTTAAATGTGGCATCACTTTAGAAGTAGCATTGCTTGACTTGACTGCTGGCATTATACTAACAAAAAAAGTGGCAATAAGAGCATGGGAGGCCCATTCGGACAGTGGGTGCACTAGTACGATGTACCTCCACGGACGCAGAGTGGTGAGGGAGGTATGGTTGCCCAGAGCAACAAATATCCAGGCAGCATATGTGGATTACGTCCCATTTTTGTTCTCTTTAGCCACCTTTTTCCTATATGAGGACAACAAACCGATCGACCTGGTCATTCTCTATTGCGGTGTCATGCCTTTCTACCCTTCTTCAACCAAGAGACATGATACTCGTTCCTTAGCTACTGAGTTTCCCCTTTTCAACCTAGATGCGGGTTTGATGCCTACTCTCTTGGACAGTACAGTCTCCCTTCCTTTCCTTATTCAACGCAGACATGGATTAGTCTGCATGAAGTAGGGTTTCCTTTAGTAGTGCAAATTATGGTTTTCGTCTGCGTGGCCAGCAGAGCAGAGGATAGCAAATTGGTCAGATGGTGGAGTGGAAAAAGATCCACATGCAACGACGTGGTAGATGGGGCAATAGAACAAGGGTATGGTTCAAAAAGAGGTAGCATACCTGAGGGTCGGCGGGAAGTGGCTTCGCTCGTGGTCGTCGTCCTCCGCACACACTACGGCAACGAGCTTGGGGGCGGAGGCCATCCCGCGCGGGCGCTAGGTCTGAGAGGACGACCTTGTCGTCCGTGTGTGACCTCGCTCACCGACGATGAGTGCGTCAACGCTGCACATCCTTTTCTTCCCCGGCGGATCTGTGACCACCGGTGAGGAGGGAGAGAGGGGCCGTCTTTCTTAGATCTGGGGAGAGGGTGGTAGTGTGATAAGCAAGTGGGCAACCCTTAGGAAGAAAGCGCTGAAGCTCCAGCCTGTATATCTTTTTTATACTACTAGTACTGGAGGTTGAGTAGTGGTAGAGTAGTTTATATTTTCTCTGCGTATAGTACTAGTTAGTCGTGCTTCAAAACTGAACGGCACGCCATTAAAAAAATAAAGGTCTATAACTAATGCGGCACCTCGGGCCAACGCGGCCAGATCGCATTTTGCACGAGAAATTACACACCATGTTTCGTTGACATATGGTCCCGTTCCAACATATCAGTGAGACGACGGCGAGCAGTAGGAGTATTTCCAAACAGACGTGTAGGACGGGGCGCCTCTTCATGAATCATGGCAAACTGGCAACCGTCCACCGACTCTTCGCCTTTCCCTCTTGATTTGGAACTGCTGTCGCACGCTCTTCCTCTCCCTCCTCCATTTTCCTTCAGCCCTTCACCCTTTCTTCTGCCATTGTTCGATCGTCTTCTCCATGGAGAGAACAGGCCGGAAAAGACCCCGTTATTCTTGCCCCGATCTGAAAGATGACGTGGTGGAGGAACTTATTGATCGGTGCGACATCATCACCTCGGCTAGCATGGCAGGTTCGTTCAAGCCCATTCTCGACTCAACTAATAACATCATTACAAGGAACCCAAGAGTCAAGGAGCGATTTGATCTCCCCTATCTTCTTCGCCATGACCCTGATGACTGGCACCGGCACGATGGAGGCCTCGCCCTCTGCAAGTTGATGCAGCTTCATAATGATACGTATGATGTTAAGATGCCATCGCTTGAGGGCAAGGCTTGGGCAGGCGCAAATGGAGATTGGGTTGTTTACATTGGGTCCAACTGCGAGTGGGAACTTGTGAATGTGTACACTCATGACCGGGTTCCACTTCCAAAAATCTCAGTAGACTGCCCAGAGGTTGAGCACACCGGTATTGTACGCACGTTCAAATACAATCATGGTGACTGTCTTCTACGGAAGATAGCAATTTGTCGAGTTCCCAACTGCTCTTGGAACTACAACAAGTATGAAGTTGTTGCTATCTTTGACAAGCTTGTTGCCGTCCTTGGTGGTTTGACTCGATGGATATTGCTCAAAACTCAGTTTCTGTACACGGATGAGTACTATGATGCAATTCAATACGAGGGCCTTGTGTTTGCTGCTACCACTCGTGGCACTATTTTTGCATGGCATCCTCGTAGTTTCAGTACATTTGTCTTATACCATAATTATATTTGTTTCATCCACATGCATGCGGGTTAGCAAGTTTCCCTTTACTAATTAACCTTCTTATGTTTCCAAGGTCCTGTGAACATTCCACCACCTATACTTGAAATTATTTATAACCAAGGGGGAGATGACGATGGTGATGATCACGAGCATGAGGACGAGCAACGCCCATATAATCTTTGGTGCCTGGCAACTAATTCCGATGGATCACCTCTTCTTGTGTGTATACAGCCCACTGATGATGTTACTGCTAAGGAAGTAGGTGTAGTCTCCCATGGTCGCACTCTCCAGACCTATTCCAACACCCTTGCATGGTATTCGGGATGGATACTAGTGTGCTAGCGCCAACTCCTTCTCCCTGGTACAGAATTGATAGCCTTGGAGAAAACTCACTCTTCCTTGGACAAAACTATCCAATGATGGTGAAAGGCGATCCAACTGCTGTTGACACAATGTTACTACCATTTATGAGAAGCAACTGTGTCTATACCTCGGACATTTGGGTGGTTCCGTACCCTGGTACTGATATAGTAGGCCGCTTCAGCCTGGATGATCAGTCTTGCGTTGGTCTCTAGATCGACAATGGATGGCCCGTCCCAGAGAATCACTTGTGGTTCAAAGCAAGCGTTTCCAACGCCGAGGAATGGTTGAGTTGAAGTTCAGTTCATTGCTTGTTATTTGTTGTGTGGTAAAAACTTTAGTATTTATAATGTATCCTTGTTGTCGATGTGGGTTGATGACCTTTTGTATGTAATAAAATGATATGCCTGTGATAAACTTACTAAATTTATGAATGGCTTTCGAGTCGCTTCTGTGAGTGAGTGGTGCGACGAGGCAAAAAATATTTTCCGAATACATAATTGTACGTGCATTGCAACAGGTTATTGGACGAGGCCAATCAACAATAGTAGTACACTATTTGTAGTAGGTTCACATGCTTCGCGCGTCGGGCGGGTGTTTTTACCGTAGCCATATGTTAATGTGTTTGTTGTACGTAACCAGCACCTCGAATCCTCGATACTAGTACTATATAGTAGGAGTAAGTAGTAGGAGTAGTAGGGTGGCATGGGCCAGAACAAGCATTCACACCCAGGAGTACAGCACACGCCAACACCACGACATCCATCTGACACCATATTATTTCTTGGAGTCCGTGCTAGAGCAATCTCTTCAACCTCGTCGTTTCTCTAACTTCAGCCATCGCTTGGCGGGTGAGGTGGGGGTTTTTCGATAGTCAGTTTCCTTAACTGCGGTCCCACTTGTAAGGCAAACTCCAACGCATGACCCAAACGGACCTCCGTTTTGCACGAACTCCAACAATAATTTTGACTAGAAAAGCAAGACCAAAGAAAACAAGACCACAAGAATACATTTTACTACTCCTGTAAGTTGGATTAGTGCCTTCTCGATGCATTCATTGTTGATCTGCGGAGGCTCGATCTTGTGTGCTTCTTTCTTCTTCGAGTGTAAAGAAGTAGACGTTGCTTCCTCGCATCTAGTCTCATGTCTAGCCTCTATTCTAGTAGGAGTATCAACAAGTGCACTAATCTTATCTCTAGACTCTGTGCTAGCTAAAAGTGATAGAACATCTACTAAATTGCGCTCTATCAATATATGGATGTACTCTTCTTCCCAATACAAAAACTTGCATCCATTCTACCTCCTCCGTTGCACAATACATGCTTTCTATTTGTCAAAATATATATGTATCTAGACATGTTTTAGTATATAGGTACATCCATTTTTGGACAAATGGAAGTCAAGTATTTTGGAACGGAGGGAGTACACAATAATTTTTTTTAAGTTAGAAAAACTAGTCTAATCCGAGAGCACAACCGAACATTTGGTCTGGTTCTTCCTCCTTTTGCCGACACATGGGACATCCAGCATCCAGGGCATGTCATGACAGAAAATAGAGTGGTAGTTGAAGCCACGAGATGTGCATCTTGGGTTAAACTGTAAATAGAATCTTACTACTCTTGAGTAACTCCAAAAGTGGCCACCGAAGATCTTTACTGGATTCGTTTTTCATCACCAACATGTCGAGGTGAAAGATGTGCAGGTTCAGTGGGTCCTCTTGCATTTTCACTGACATGTGGGACCGCATGTGAGCAAACAGATGATGGGCTCTGCGCGCCCGCTGGCTGGCTGAGAAGAGAGATAGAGGAGGGCTGAGCACAAACTGCTGGAAATTTGTTCTACGTACCTCGATATAGGCTCGATATAGTGGGGTGACATGGGCCATAACTAGCATTCACGTCTAGCAGTACGGCACACGCCACCCACACGAGTCCCATTCGACACCAATTTTCTTGGAGTCCATGCTACATCCATCTCTTCTCCCTCCTATTTTCTCAGCCATCGCGCGGTGGGCGGGGTGGGGGTTTGCCAATAGTCGGTTTGCTCAACTGCGGTCCCACTTGTAAGTGAAAATGCAACACCGCACGCATTCCCGCTTGAGCGGCGTGCCGGACCAACCATGTGGTGGTGCGACGCGAACATGGCAGGCTTTTCCTTTTGAAATTGTAACTTGTAAAATTTGGTTCTGCTCCATGGCCCGACCGATAGATAGAAAATAACGATTTGGCCTAGAGTAATGAGAAGTTTGGTTCTAGCGCCGTTCATGCATGGAGTACGTACGAAAATTATGAAGTTGATGCAAAAGGTAAGATAATTACTATAGTATCATATACTACTACATGGATTTTACAGAAAGATAAAAATACATACGGATCCATCAATGACATCCGCACGCCCTAGTGCGCCGGGTCACCAACCGACGTGTGAGGAGTAGCGGCGTTGGCGGGGAGCTCAACGTGCTTCTGAACAATGCCGTCCAAGGTTGCCCTGCGGTCCAAGAAGGCCAGTGTCCTATCGTCCTCCTCTTGCATGCAGTAGTCCTTGTGGACGATTTGCGCGTATACGTGGGTTATTATGTCGATGGTGTCTTGCTGCGCCAGGCGCTGCGCGGCGAGCGCGACCTCAAGGTGGACATTCTCTGGCGCGACGGCGGGCAGTCGCAGGGCCACCAGTGTGTCGAAGAGGTTGTCACCATAGTGGCCGTTGAGGGTGGAGGGCATCGCAGAGCCTGGGCGCGTCGGCTGGAGGCTTATGTCAAAGTCGTCCGCGAGCTTCTTGACAACGGTGAACTTGTCGAGGAAACCGACGAGGACCTCGTCGAACAAGGAGATGAAGTTGTCGTCCAAGCGGACCCTCGTCCTGGCGGCCTCAACCAATACTACCTGGAGACGCTCCTCAGTGCTGGGCCGCAGGCCGTCGTCGTGGACCATCTGGCACAGCGGCTGATGCTCGCGCTCATCGCCTCCATGGGTCTAGCTTAGCTTCTAGTTAAGTGATCTTGCGATTCGAGTGATCACTCTTCCCCTTGGTTAGCGTGCGTAGGTGTGTAGGATTTCGTACTACTCCTCGGCCCTCTACTACACCTGCCTTTGGCTGTCGTTTGGCCCCAACTAGAGGTCTGGTGAGATGACTATACTGCACCGACACGTAAGTCAATGAAGCTGCGTCCCCCTCCGTGCCGGTGCAGTATAGTCATCTTAGTGGACCTCTAGTTGGGGCCAAACGAGAGAAGTTTGATGTTTACTTGTTTATTGGTCCCCTTTGCATTTTACGCCAAGTTTTGACCTTTGATTTAACTAATAAAATGTTAACGCATGTAAACAAAAATGTTGTGTAAGTCACCTTACGAAAACCAAATATTCCCAAAACACTTAGGCTAGTCATAATGGGAAGTATCATATACTAGTATCATGCAAATGATACTAGTGTATGATACTAGTTCCGTAATGCATAGTATTATAAGCTAGTATCTTAGGTTGCCTTATTAATTACCATGCAAGACACAAAGTAGTACAACATTTAATATGATACAGTATCATGATATGATACCACACCCTCTCTTTCCTCATTTAATGGTGTGCCACCTCATCCAAAAAGTCTAGTTGGCATGCATGATACTACTTATGATACTCCCATTATGACCACCCTTAGGCACGGTGCATTAACTCCCTCCTTGTTTCTTATTTTGTGACATATCAACCAATGAGAGATGTGGGCCATGCATGCTTTCAATGACTTGAGACTACCAAACATGACATGCAATGTTTAGTTCATTGCCTGTAATCCTATTAGTACTCTAGTTAGCAAAAAACATTAAGTTCTCTCGCCGATAGGAATAAAACACCATGCATTTATTTACAGAGGGAGTAGTACATTTTTTGTGACATGCTTTACTAGATATTGCTAGTCAAATACTATAATCTAGATGGACGCAGTAGTACTCCTAAATCCAGATGGTGGTGCTACTAGTACTAGTAGTAGTACTACCAATGTAGTAGTAGGAGTACTAGCACTGTACTACCCGTTGGTCAAATTATTACGTGTTGCTCCTCATAGTGAAGTGACAAGACCTTGTGCCGGAGATGACACCTGAGTAGAGGCGCCGTGTTCGGCATGCCATAGTCAGCCTCACCGTCTGCAGTCACTATCATCATGGCTGTAGAGCTAGCCTACTTACAACTAGCCCTGTTCGACATAATTTCCCGTGCGTAGATGCCCATGCATTGCATGGAACACCAAGATTGGGGGTGGACGGCGCCGGCAGCAGCCATCGCGTCAGATTTTTCCACGGCCTTCTAGATGTGGTGGGGAGGAGATAAGGCTGATTGTGAGAGACAAGGAGTTGTTTGTAAATAGGGAACAAGTGGGGGCATCTTTTTGTAGAAATGGAGAAGCTTGGTTCATATGCGTCAGATCTAGTTCCGACGGCTATTGGTGAAAGATGGGAGGCACAACATCATCACCAACTCAGGACCTGTTTGATTCGCAGGATTTTGAAAACAAAGGAACAGGACACGACAATATTACAAGTTTCAAACTGATGTTACAAATGTTAGGAGTAATGCTGCACCTACGAAGAGGGAATTACTAGGAAGTTTACGTAAGAACTTTTGTTACATTAGGTGGATGCAGCATTATCGTACAAACTAAAATCCACCACCCTGACAAGTCACTAATGGGCAAATAAGATTTCGAGTCTCTGGCCACTTGATGTTTCAAAAACAAATTCAGCTTCCGCGGAGACTTTGTCATTTAGGCTTAGACGCTTGCGGTGATCAGCACGCCATTCATTGTTGCGCCAGAGAATGCCAACCCTCATTACCTTGAGCACACTTGCCTCCAGAACAAAGAACCTGGCCAATTTAATCTCAGATGTGCTGCCTCGATGTCGATCAAATCAATTTCTGTAAGATGGAGATCAAGGCATTCGATGAGATTGTTATAGTGCACCACATTTTGCAATTTCGGGTCTTTTTTATCTGCAAAAGAAGAGAACATATTAGAGCAACTGGCTGCATAAGATTGCCGTCTCATCAAGAGGTACCAATATCATTCGCTCATACGATAGGGTTGGCTGGCTAGTGATATTTTTTCACTCTCTCTCTCTCTCTCTCTCTCTCTCTCTCTTTCTGTTTCCTCTCATTTAACTAGGAGCACATGAAGAGCTTGGGCATTTGTTGCCTTCCACTATGTGGTCGATGCCATATTTCGCAAAAGTATGCCACATAATACACATCGATGTCAAATCGATTTTTTTTGGCACCGCTCTCGCGATGTGAGAGAGTTGGCACCGCTGTGCACACAGACCCACATGTATAAACAAATCAATCAAACCAACTACACCAGCCTCTCACTCTCCCAAACAAGTGTTTTTTATTTCCTCAGTCCTCTCTCTCTCCCATGCAGTGTTTTTTCATTGCGTGAGTTAATTTGGCACTGGAGCAAAGTAGGTGATCCAGATTGGGGCACCAGGTGAGCAATGGAGGGGCATCGATGCCAAATGCATCAGAAGTGAATTTGGAACATGTTTTGGCCTACATAGACCACTTTTGTACTCCCTCCGTGCCAAAATTCTTGTCTTAAATTTGTCTAAATACGGATGTATCTAGTTACATTTTAGTGTTAAATACATCCATATCTAAACAAATGTAAGACAAGAATTTTGGGATGGAGGGAATACTACCTCGTATTTAGTATAAAATTTTAACCATAGATTTACCTGATAAAATGCCAATGCATGTCACTAAAAATTACACCATTTGAAATTATGTTTAAATACGAATCCAACGATATAGTTCTTAGTGACATGCATTAACATTTTGTCAGTTAAATATATGGTCAAAGTTTGATACTACAAAATTGGAAGAGTAAACCAGGACGGAGGTAGTACTTGCTCTTAGGGTAACCATAGAGTTACTGGAGTAGTCTAAGTTACTTTCCACTATGACTAGCCTAGGCTACTATAGTAGTACAGCATAAAAATGATGCAGGTGCCACATGAGAAAAAATACTATAAACATTTCTTTCGGTGCAGTGCGTAGATGCAGTTTTCAACACTACACTTGTCATCGTAATTTGTGAAAATTACAAAAAAAATTGAGCTACGTTGTTATTACCGTTTACTTATAGGAAAGAAGTTTCTCCTCGATGAGTAGCTTCTCCGTGCACGGAAAGCATGTAAGGAATCCAACAACTTGATCCATATTGGGGCCGATAGATTTTAGTGCTAAGATCTTCACTGTGCGCATGGACTGGGCCAAGCTTGTGGGAATCATTTTCTAGAAGACGGTCCTAAATACATCAAGAAGAAATTTAAAAATGTGAATTTCAAGAAGAGGGAGAAGAAGATGAGTGCTGTACCTGAACGATTATGGATCCAATAAATAGTCCAGAGAATTTGGCATACGAGTACACCAACCTGTCAATTTCGGCGCGTCAATGACCCTGATTTTTGTTGGACCTTCTAGATCCGATACAAGCAATCTCTCTAGGAAAGGAGCATTCTCAATGACCATAACGTGGAATAGCTGGAGTGATCTCTTCCCAATTGATGTCTTGTTGCGGGGCTAGCAAGACACATAAATCCATCGGAGATTCGTCGAGGCGATGTGGAGGCTAATGAACCTGTGGATCTGCTCAAGACGAAGGTACTCGAGCGCACTACAGCTGCGGAGCAGGTGCTCCATAGCCTTCTTCGATATGACAACGTCAAAGAGGTCGAGCTGCTTGACTTGAGGGAGAAGAAGGGCGGGCGCGACATTAATCTGGGGAATATAGAAGGAGCTAAAGCTGGCGCGGCACAGCGTTGGCGTGAGGCGGAGCACGGACGGCGGCAGAGAGCGACATCGTCCAGTTTCAAAGCTGAGCTCCTTGAGCTGATCTAGGGCGGGGGATAAGTACCACTCGTCGAACTTGGGTTGGACCTTGTAGTTGGTACTGAACATGCGGATGTCAAGGCATCTGGCTGGCCCAGGGTGCGATGAAAGGATCTTGGAGACTGCGGCCATGCGTTTGCAATCCCCATCACAGAGGCAGATGTCGACAGTGAGGTTGAGGGGGATGCAGCGCCAAATGGGGCGCCACCGCCGGGAGAGCAGGGCGATCCGCACGGCAGATTTGGTGGGGAGGAGGCTGATGATGACGAGCAGCATGTCGTCGGGGAGGCTGCTGATGAAGTCCAGGCTCGCCGGATGTGGTTTTGGCTCGAGCCGCCTCCGCTTGTTAGCTGCCTCGCCGTCCATCTCAACCGGCGGCGATGCCGGTGTACATGTGTGCTGGTGTGTGTTGTGTGCTGGGTGTGCGCGAGTGCGTCCTTCTGTGCATGCCGCCGCACAGTGGTGAATTGTGCGCGAGTGCGTCCTTCGCGCGCAAGAAGTTTGTCCTCAATGCTCCCTCAATTTACTAGCGTGCGAGGTGCTATCCCAAGTGGTTTCAACTTTGTTTACTTCACCGCGTGTCAGATGGGCCTCTAGTTTACTTATTTTCACCACTGCCACATGGGCCAGCACACGAAGATACAGAACACGAGCTAACAAGGCAGCATGTGGATTGGTTGACCAGTCAACTAAACAATATACGGAGCTATACGCTGACACAGTGAGTGTATAATCCGTCGGTATAGAGAGTTCGAGTGAGAGGGGAGGCCCGTGAGAGATAGCAGAGAGAGAGAGAGAGAAAGAGCTACTCCCTCCATTTGATAATGTAGTTCCAACATTTTTTTTAAGTCAAACTTTTGAAACTTTTACCAAGTTTATAAATAAATTACTTATATCTACAATACCAATGATAAATGATAGTATGAAGTAAGTACATGTTGTGATGAATCTAATAATCGTTCCAGATGTAAATGTTTTTCTCCACATATGCCTGGTCAAACTTTTTTGAGGTTTGACTTTTCAAAACATCCATATGCTTATGGACGTGATAGAGTCCCTAACTAGAGAGAGAGAGAGAGAGAGAGAGAGAGAGAGTGAAAAAAGTGTGTGTGCGTGTGTGAAAGAAACATGGACAACACACGATAAAAGTAGAGAAAAAGCGTGCGTGTCTTATGCAAACATATCATACATGCATCTTTGACAACGGTGTGTGCACGATAGAAGATGCCCCGAGAGATATCGAGATAGACGTATGGATGGAAGGAGACAATACATGTGTTCCTGATGGCTATTAAGAGATAATCATACTTAGGGGGGGAGTGCTTGCGGCTATGATGGAGTGAGGGATTATGGTACTTAGGGGGGTGCGTGTCACATGGAGAGAGAACAAGGGCGGAGAGTGTTGGATGGGTCTAGATGTATAGCACGAGCGAGACATGTGTATGTGTGAACCAGGGAGATATAAGGCCAGTTTGGCTTGCATCCTGAGCATCTTTTGCCTGGCCTGGGGTTGTGGCTGGATTTCATGCACGCTTGTTTGGTTTCTACCCTGTAAAAAAGAAAGCCCGTCTAGCCTAGGTTCCCATGCACTTTAATTAGCCTAGCTGAACTCGAGACACTGCAAGTAGCCTGGCCTAGGCGACAGATTTCAAACGCCTGGCCGTGCCTGGTCGTGCGGCCACGAGGCTAACAACAACATGGATGAATATTAGCATTAAATAATTGATGCATGGATTAATTGAAGGGACGTTGATGCTTTGCCTGGCCCAGGCATGAACCAAACGCTCAGCACCACACAAGCCTGCCCAGGCAGAAATATTTTACATCTCACGTCCACACCAGGCAGTACCAGCCATCAGGGCATGAGGGTCAGGTCACGAACCAAACTAACCAATAAAGTTTGAGAGAGATTTAGGAGCCCCGATAAGGCTGAGTGGTGCGTCAGATAGCTGAGAGGGGGAAAGAGATATTCCATCCGCTCGATAATGCAGTGCATGTAAATTTTTTAGAAGTCAACCTTTGGAAACTTTGATCAGGTTTACGCAAATGTTATTTATATCTACAATACCAAAGATACATCATACAAAACTACATCTCATGGTGAATCTAATGGTATATGTTTTCCGTACTAGATGTAATTCTTTTTCTCCACGTACATGGTCAAACTTTGTGATGTTTGACTTTTCAATAAATCTATATGCAATGGACCGAGGAGAGTGCCTCAGTCGAGACAGATCAAGTGCGTGTGAAGGAGAATGAGTAAGTGTGAAAAAAGAGTATGTGTGTGAAAGAGAAAGTGACAACAAATGATAAATTAGAGAGAGAGTGTGTTTTTTCGTTTCTTATGCGAACATATCACGCATGCATCTCCGAGATGGAAAAGTGAGGTGAGGAGATACACGAAGATAGTTAGTGTGTGATTGTTTGCAACGGAGAGAGACACCCATGTAGCACATGTCCAATAGAGGTCTGGCCAACTAGGAACAAAGGTCGAGAGGGACACATGGATGGCATGGACTCATGGGGAGGGAGAGAGGGTGTGTTTGTGATAGAGAGATCCCCTCGAGATCGTGAGGGGACTATATAGGTGGGAGATCGAGGGAGTTGTGCGCGATAGAAAGATGCCCCGAGAAAAATCGATATAGACCATGCACATGTTTGTGATGGAGACTAAGATTAGCTAGTCATATACATATAGGGGGGACTGCGTGTGCCTATAATTGAGTGAGAGACCATCATACTTGGCTAGCTGGGCATGAGATTGTGTGTGTGCGTGTGAGATGGAGAGAGAAAGAGGGAGAGAGATAGAGTTTTAGATGGGCCTATCGAGTGCGAGTGAGATATGCATGTGTATGTGGGACCCAGGTGGATGGAGAGTTTGAGAGAGGGGGGGAAGAGCTCCGAGACGACATAGTGGTGCATGAGAGAGTTACGGGCAAAGAGCCAAGGAATTTGTGTGCGTACGATGAGTGCACCCAAGATATCTAGCTTGGACTAGCTAGAGCATCATACATAGTGTGTGAGAGAGACCTATATATGGTGTATATATGCATGCGAACTAGAAAGCCCCCCCCCCCCACACACAAAGAGAGAGAGAGATGGAGAGAAAGGGAGAGAGACCAACAAGGTTTTTGTGTTGGATGCGTGCGAAAGAATTGAAGATTGTCGGAGAGAGAGAGAGAGAGAGAGAGAGAGAGAGAGCAGGAGTCTGGCAGAGGGGGAGGTCGCGTTTTATGCATCAAAGACTGATATAAACCATGTTTCGATATAAACTTGCATTCAAATATTTAAATTGGAGAACATGTTGTCTGCAATCCACACATGAACGGATATATGCGTATATGAAACAAGTTCATTAATTTGACTTTCAACATGTTCATGGAGTACTATAATACTGTACAACATGCTACTCGATTGAGGTGTTCAATTTTGGATTTAGTTCACTATTATGACCTACTGAATGAGCTATTTCATTGAATCGAGATATTTCATTTTGGGTTTGATTCGCGTTTTTGAGTGGGTCAACTATTTGTCATATAGTAAATCGCTAGCAACGAGCAATGTAAAAACACATAACTCCCGAGCATCATCTCTCCATCTAAAAAAAGAAGTGTCAAGCTAATATTTCAAAATTTGATTCGAATCGACTTGGTAAGGTAGACGTGGATGCTTGTTCTCCCAAAATTTGAACGAACCGTTAAACATCCTCTCTGCTCGGTGGAATTCACCTGAGCAAATAAATGGGAGACGCAAAATTACCGTCCTATGCGGGACACACATCAATTGGCCCGTTGTACATCGAGGGTAGGTTCATAACTTCATGCAAGCGCACCTTCTCCTCGGCCGAAATGACATGTGCCGAATAATTCATAAACCATGGTCGGCAAAACACGCTCTCCTCGCCCGAAATAGCTCGTGCCCACTATTTCAAAATATGCTCTCCTTGCCCGAAATCGCTCGCGCCCACTATAGTTCAAAACACGCCCTCCTCGCCCGAAATTGCTCCCGCCCACTATTTGGGGAGAAGAAAAGTTACTCTACTATCCCTGACCCTCAGTACACAGACCCAAGCAGGGAAGCCTATAGGCAAGGGTAGAACTGTAACTCCCTAATGCCAGAGACATTGTCCATTTGCCGTCGTGCACTGGGTCGTGTGCCTCTTACTCCGTGCTGCTGGTGCTGCCTCGACGACGGCCGCAAGAACCATACCGGAGCCGATTCACCCCCGCTGTTGTTCATGGCGCCGGAGCAGCTCCAACTTCGGATCCGTCCAGAGTACTGGCGCTGCTTCCCCGTAGCCGTCGACCGTCGCGACATCGCTCTTTCCCTCCCGCCGGTCGCCACTGCAACCGCGCCGACCTCACCGACTCGGTAGCTGGACCTGCCTACTTCACCATGTAGCCAGATAGGTCGCACCCTCATCTCAAATCACTTTATTTAGGCGTCAGTTGTCTGAATTTTTATTCTGGACCAATCGATTCCTAATGGGAAGCAGCTCCCCTCGAGGCGGCGGAGCTCCTAGGTTGTCGGTTGGCTGGTGTCTAATGTAAGGGTGTGGGGCCGCAAGTTCGCCGCGGAAGCAGTGCTTAGATGGCTATCTTTTAGAGTTGCGTGGGTTGAAGTTACTGCCACCTGCAGATCTGGATGACGGGGAGTCTTTGTGGATTGGCCCGGGGGCCGCGCAGCCATGGCAGTGCGGTGGGGCGGCGAGCGGGGTTTTGGCCGGGGCCACTGACAGTGGAGGCAGGCTGCTCTGCCGTTGGTCGCTAGCTCTTCGGGGAAGATTCCGAACAGTGTCAGTCGGGAGGCATAAGACGGCCATCAAGCCATCCGGCGTAGATCCGACAGTACCAAAATAAAATAAAATCGTGTGACCCCAATTTAGTCTTCAGTCAACAGACGTGTGACCACTCTCATGCCTTGCTGTTCATCTCTTAGTGTATTTCTTCAGATCAAAGAGATATGTCGTTCTTAACATTATGCATTATCTGCATCTTCAGACACACCGTCTTCCGACTCACCGCAACTGCTCCAACAAGGGAAGCATACACCAGAAGGGAGCTATAGTCCCCACTCAAGAGTTCCCTGCATCGAATGCGCATGCCCGAATGGACAGCCACAACAACTGCAGGGCCATCGACAAGTCAGCATATGATGCTCACTCCTATGGATGGCAGCCAGATAGGTTGTACCCTCATATTACTTGTGTGCAACATTTATGGCTTCGTTATTCATCTAAGCGTGGAAAATAGATCATCACATTTCACTGTATATTCATGCTGATCTCTTACGGGTCTTGTTCAGGAGTTAACGTTGTTCCATAGTTCAGCTAAGATACTTGTTCTTTAGGTAACGCTATTCCATAGTTATCATCCATCAGCCAATGCTATCCCACAAGCTGGTGATTATAGTATTATACCACTTCTAGTATTACATATGTTGTTCTTTAATACTTTTGTGTGCCATCTAGTTAATCTCGAGTACAAATGATACATATTCTGTAGCTTTCATCTATGTTCTCCCTTTAGTTTATGAGACCTGTTGCTGCTAGTTAACCCCAGTCCTACTATTTATCTCATCTCCTACAGGCACTCATTACATAAATCTAACTACTAGTTGTCTTCCATGCATGTCAGATATAATTGCACACACTGATATATCCACAAGAACCTCACGGAGCACTGTAAAGGCCAATAAACTTGATGTCAATGATACCCAATATGATGGAACATGTAAAGGCAGTTCTTCAGAAGACTTGCAGAAAGATGATGAATCCTCTTCACCCCACAAGGCCCTTGCTCTAACTTGGCCTATGATGTGGGTATAACATGCATATAATGTCCTGGAGTGTATCTACTCTGTTGCAATGCCATGTGCTTAGCATGCTGATCATGCATGTAAATATGTCATGCCTTCCTGTTTTTCAGTACCTATTCCATTCATGATAACATGTTTTCAAATTCAAGTACTGTCATTCTACTCTATCGCAATGCCATATGTTGCAATGCCATGTTCTTAGCATGCTGATCATACATGTCAATATGTCATGCCTATCTATTCTTCAGTACCTATTCCATCTCTCTGCTGTCACATGTTTTATAATTAAAGCACCATTCTTCTATACAAGGCATGCAAGGGGAACATGACTATGTTAGAATCTGAAGGGTTACAAACAAGGCCTTTGCAAAAGGTCCAACCGCTAGGAGATAATAAACCAACTCCAGTTTTTATAGATACTACTCCAGCACAGAGAAAACCCTACTCCTACTGATAATAAGAAGATTCCAGTGGCCAAAGAACTAGTCCGCTCCAGTCCAGAAAAAATATGTTAACTCCATTCTAAGAAGAGTGTGCATATCCTTGCATCATGAAATTTTATAGCATGCTGATCATATTTTCTACAAGTTTCTTACCCATCTCTCTTTTAGAAAATAAGCTTAACAGATAGAAGAATTTCTGCAATGGTATCATTTATGAGGAAAGATTCTTGCAGGAATTCTCTGTGCTCCAATGTAGAGGTAAGTACTTGTTGAATATCACTATATTTTTACATCAGCATGTATTTTGTTAATGGGCACAAATCCAACCTTTATCTAATCTAAATTTAGTTGTAGCAAAATGTATGATTAAAGGCCACAATGATGATTTTTGTAAGGAAAACTGCCAGGTAGTTTTGCATCCTGAGCTGCATGAGTGTACTATCTCATATCAGTGGGTTTGAATACTTTGGTTCTGCAGTGGGTTTTTCAGTGTCTTTTTACTGTGTTGTCCTGTCGTATCCCTAGCTCTTACATCATACTCCCTCTGTCCGGATTATATGTCGTAGAAATGGATAAAACTGGATGTATCTAGAATTGAAATACGCCTAGACCCATCCATTTATTTCTGGAGGAGGCAATACATGTCAATATGTCATGCCTTTCTATTCTTCAGTACCTATTCCATCTCTGCTGTAGCATGTTTTATAACTGAATCACCATTCTTCTGTATAAGGCATGCAAGGGGAAGACGGCTATGTTAGAATCTGAAGGGTTACAAACCAGGTCTTTGCAAAAGATCCAAACGCCAGGAGATAATAAACCAACTCCATTTTTCATAGATACTGCTCCAGCACAGAGAAACCCAACTCCCACTAATAATAAGCAGATTCCAGTGGCCAAAGAACTCGTCCGCTCCAGTCCAGCAAAAGAATGTCAACTCCATTCTATGAAGCGTGTGCATAGCCTTACATCATGAAATTTTATAGCATTCTGATCATATTTTCTACATGTTTCTTACCCATCTCTCTTTTAGAAAATAAGGTTAAACGATAGAAGACTTCCTCCATTGGGATCGTATTCGAGGAAAATATCTTGTGGGAATTCTCTGTGCTCCAATGCTGATGTAAGTACCTGTTGTATATCACCATATTTTTACATCAGCATGTATTTTGTTAATCGGCGTGAATCTAACCTTTATCTGATCTAAAATTAGTTGTAGCAAAATGTTAAAGGCGCCAATGTGGATTTTTATAAGGAAAACTGCCTGGTAGTTTTGCATACCGAGCTGCATGAATGTACTATCTCATATCACACACATTACTGAATTGTAGTGCTTCTCTGGTTGCCCATTCATTCATTGTGTCAATGTTGCTTTCATATTACCCTACCTGGCTGATGATAGCTGTGCCATATTGTGTTAATTTGGTGTAGGCTAGTTGCCCAAACGTTCATTGTGTCAATGTTGCTTTCCTATTATCTGACTTGGCCAATGATAGCAATGCTAGTGTGTTAATTTTGTGCAGGCTGCTGAAGATAAGAAGACAAACTCTGAAAATAGCAAGGCAACCCCATTGTTTCTTTCCAGTAAATCTAGGCCAGGTAATATGGCAATGACTCATGATTAATCTGTTTGGTTCCCGTCCTAATTTATGTTATGGTGCAGTGGTCGAGACACTCTCCACTATCAATAATACAAGCCTGCCAAAATCGCCATCTGAATCTGTTCAGTATCCTCTGTCTCGAATGCAATGGAATAAATGTATGTTTGTGAACCAATTAATGGCTGAAGCAATGATGGAAATGGTGGATGAATCAGAGGTGCAGAGTCGTGCGACACAACAACTGATCAATGTTTTCAGAGACAGTGTAGAAAAGCAGCAAGAACTTGCCCACATGCTTATGGGCGCCATCTGTGCTGAGGTTGCAGATTGTGACATTGTAGATGGTTAGGTTCTGCTCATTTATTTGCACTAGCATCAATCTTTGATTGCCTAGTGGATGCAATTTCCTATATTATATGCTGGATGTGCAACGTTATTCCCTGTATGCCGTACCTTTGCTTGATCGGTTTTGGTCCTATGCATAATTGCTCGTCGTAATGGGATCAAATTATCTAATTTGGCCTAAAGACATGTACGAACTTTAGTGGGCCCATTAAGTTAATGTGCCGTTACTAGGCCGAAAGTTAATGGTCGACCCTCTTACCTCCCGGGTCATTAACAGGCCAACATCGAAGCGGGCAACAGGTGGCCCCAATTTATTTCATGGTCCGTTAACAGTCTGTTACTAAGTTTGGGCTACATGTGTCCCAACTATACTCTGGCCTTTAGCAGGCTAAAAGAGACAACGGGCTTGTACTGGACCATGAAGAGCATGGGCCACTAAGAGGCCGAAAGTCAGGTCGTATTGTAAATGGCCCAACTATGTTGTGGGCCTTTAGCAGGCCGAATGAGAAACGAGGCTGGTATTGGACCATGAAGGGCATGGGTCATTAAAATGCCAAAACGAAGGTCCGACTACAAATGGCCCAACTCATTTATGGTCCGTTACCAGGCCGAAAGGCACACAGGGCCGGGAATTGGCCCAACACTTAAATGGGTCGCTAAAAGGCCAAAACTCAGGTCCAACTACAAATGGCCCAACTAATTTATGGGCCGTCAACAGGCTAAAAGTGACACCAGGCCAGAAATTGTCCTAACACTTAAATGGGCCGCTAAAAGGCCGAAACTTAGGTCCGACTACAAATGGCACATCAGATTTATGGGCCGTCAACAGGATGAAAGACATACCGGGCCAGAAATTAGCCCAACATTTAAATGGGTCGCTAAAAGGCCGAAAGATGTACATTGTGAAAATTGGCCCATCCATTAAATGGGTCGTTAATAGGCCGAAATCTCATCGGGCCGATATTGAACCCAAATATATAGCGGGCTGTTAACTGGCTCGAACTGACGATGGGCTGCAATGGTGTCAAATCTTTAACGGGCCGTTGACGGGCCGAATTAGCACATCTCGTATTGGCCGTGGGCTTAAATGGACCTGACACAAGTAGGCCTTGTATGGGCCGGCCTGCTAATTTTTACTGGGCTGGCCTTTTTCAATGGAATGGGCCACTGTTGGGCCGTGCCACGTGTCGAGCTATCATAGGCGCCTCTTGTCCAATGAGGGGATGCCATCTCACTACTAGGAAAAGGGCTATAGATGAAATTGACACTAATGGCGCACCAGAGAAGTGGTGCACCACTACTATATACTAATGGCGCACCATGTGGTGATGCGCCATTAGTGTGGAAGACACTAATGGCGCACCAGACACAAGGTGCGCCACTAGTAACAATTTTTTTTCATTTTTCCAAACATACTAATGGCGCATCCAGGCAAAGTGCACCATTACTAGTTCTAACTAGTAATGGCGCACCAGCCACAGAGTGCGCCAGTACTGTATTTTTTTTATTCTTTCTTTTGCAAAAGTACTAATGGCGCACCGTGGTACAGGGCGCCATTACTAGTTTAAATTAGTAATGGCGCACTATGCCACGGTGTGCCATTAGTATGTATGTATATATATATATATATATTACCTTTTTGCAAAACTACTAATGGCGCACGGCTGTCTGGTGTGCCATTAGTATGTTGTGTTACTAATGGCGCATGGCTGTGTGGTGCACCATTAGTAACCTGTGACCAGCTAGATATTTTGGACAACCACACCTACACACTCACTTTCCCCACTTAATTCCCTCCACCTCCTTCTCCAAGCTTGTCGGCTGCCTCCTCCTCCTCACCTCATTTGCACCATAGATTCATCAAAATTAAGTTGTGAAATTACCTTTTTCTGATAGGTAAGTAAGGGGAAAGCTATCTTCATGTTGTAGATCTACTTTCTTTTCTCCCTAGCTCGCTCCAACAACGTGCACATGCACTTTTTATGGCCTAGCTAGATCTATGTATGTTTGTGGTGTGGCATATGTTTGTGGTGTTGCATATATGTTTGTGTTTGCAGGTACCGGTATTTGAAATGCGATAGTTGCCAATATTTTGCCGGAATGTTGATTCATTTCCGGTTCGGCGAGAATTTTGGTACTATGCATTCTTTTTGGTCCAATTTTTAGGGAAAGTCATGCCAAATTTTTTGTTGGTTCTAAAATATCGTTTTGCTCTACCCCGCAGGCGACCATGGTCCGCACGATGACCGAAGGCATCGTGAATAGGTTTTTGAGCTCCGCGAAGGCCGAGATGCTTCAAAAGAACGAGACGGAGAAAAGATGTCCGTGTCGAAGATGCAAGCTGAAGAGCCTTATTGCGGACCCGGATTCCGGGCAGGTGCGGGACCACCTGCTCTTGCGTGGTTTCATGGATGGTTATCGGTGGCAAGGTGATGAAGATGACTATGAAGTCGTCCATGGGGGCTGGGCAAGAAATGAGGAAGGGCAGCAAGACAACCACCGCGGCGAGGGCGGGCGAGAAGACGAAGAATCTCCAGGACATGATCATGACGGTGATGCTATACACAGTCATCATGTAGAAGATGCCGGACATGATGATGAGGAAGATCAAGACGAAGGGCATGATCATGAAGATGAAGATGCTGGAGCAGACGACGATGGAGGCTGGGTGCATGGCCCTCATATTCAAGAGCTGCTTCTCAAGCAGACGGATAACGCAAGAGCTGCTGCCCGAGAGAAAGCCAAGCTGGATCAACTGGAGTAGACGCGGTTACTCCATTGTTTGAAGGATGCAGGCCCGAGGATACCCGCCTGAAAGTAACGCTCATGGCTCTGGAGATGAAGGTAAAACACAAAATGACCGACGCATGCTTCGACGAGAACATGTCATTCTGGCATGAACGTCTTCCCAAGGGGAACAAGTGCCCGACCAGTTTCGAGGAGGCGAAGAAAATCGTGTGTCCTTCGGATTTACCGCACGTGAAATACCATGTGTGCATGAACAATTGCATCATTTATCGGGACGAGCACGCGGAGTCTACCTATGTCTGGTGTGCAGCGTCACTCGATACAAGAAGAGGAAGAAAGCTCCTCGAAAATCGGTTTGGTACTTTCCGATCACTCCTCGTCTGCAACGGTATTTCACGCACCCTAAGGTAGCAAAGCTCCTGCGTTGGCACACAGATAGGGAGGAGAAGAAGCGGGAAGATGACGGAAATGATCCGGAGATAAATAAAAAAGACAAGATGCTAAGTCACCCTAAGGATGCGAGCCAGTGGCAAGCGTTGAACTTCGAAGACCCAGAATTTGGGAAGGATCCAAGGAACATCGTGCTAGGTGCGAGCACCGATGGAGTCAATCCGTTTGGCAGCCAGAGAAGCACACATAGCACCTAGCCTGTGTTTGTGTGGATGTACAACCTTCCCCCTGGTTGTGCATGAAGAGGAAGTACATTCACATGAGTATGCTAATTGAAGGGCCGAAACAACCAGGGGACGACATCAATCTATATCTGGGGATGCTAAAAGAGGAGCTAGACATGCTGTGGAAAACGCCAGCCAATATGTGGGACACCGCAGAGAAAGAATATTTCACTATGAGAGCCGCACTGCTCACGATGGTGCACGACTATCTCGGTTACGGATATCCCACGGGGCAGGTGGTCCACGGATTTTCTGGATGCATAAGGTGCATGGATGACACAACGTATCGCCAGCTAGATAACCCGTGGAGGAAATGCAAGGATCTATCCGATGGTGAAACTGGACCCCGAAGGCGCCCGCGTACGAGGAGCGGCGAGGAAATAGACGAGCTGTTGAAAAATTGGAAAGATTACCCACTGCCGGGAAATAAGCAAAAGGCGCCAGAGCCGGGAAAGAAGCGAAAGGCGCCAGAGCCGCGTCTGAAGGTATGGAAAACGAGGTCTATTTTATGGGACTTGCCGTACTGGAAGATCCACCGTTTGCCTCACAGCCTTGATGCCATGCATATCACGAAGAACGTGTGCGAGAGTCTGCTTGGTACCCTGCTCAACATGCCAGAGAGGACCAAAGATGGGCCGAAAGCAAGGGCAGACTTGAAATCAATGGGCATCAGGCAGGAGCTTCACGCTAATGATGGTGATGATATTGATGATGATGATGAGGCGAAGCAGGACACAAAAAGTCGTCGCAAAGGCAAAAATGCCAAGAAGACCGGAAATGACTACCCTCCCGTGTGCTTCACTCTAAGTCAGGAGGAGATTGAGCAGTTTTTCACCTGCTTCATAGGAGTAAAACTTCCTTACGGTTACGCGGGGAAGATAAGCAGATACCTAGACCCAGCAAAGCAGAAGTTCAGCGGGATGAAGTCTCATGACTGTCATGTGCTGATGACGCAGATACTTCCAGTTGCAATCCGTGGGATCATGGACACGCACGTCCGTGAAACGCTATTTGGCCTATGCAGCTTCTTCGAGGTCATGTCTCGGAAGTCGGTTGGCGTGAGGCAACTCAGAAGGCTACAGGAGGAGATCGTGGTGATACTATGCGAGCTTGAGATGTACTTCCCGCCTGCATTCTTCGACGTTATGGTGCATCAGCTGGTCCATATCATGGAGGATATCAGCCAACTCGGGCCGACGTTCCTGCACAACATGATGCCGTTCGAAAGGATGAATGGTGTCATCAAAGGATACGTTCGCAACATGTCACGTCCAGAGGGAAGTATAGCCAGGGGCTTTCTGACCGAAGAGTGCATCTCCTACTGCACGAATTATCTAGGCATCGAGAACCCTGTTGGTCTGCCCGTCAACAGGCACCTCGGCAGGCTCGCTAGATGGGGTCACCGTGAGGGTCGCCACAAAATGCATGTCGACTTCGAGGGTCGACTCGCCGACTTTGAAAGACCAAACCTAGTCGCGCTACAGCACATAGACGTGGTCGATCCTTGGGTGGTAGAGCACAAAACCTTTATTGAGAAGACGTACAATGACCGAGGCCAACAGAGGACGGATGGAAATATAATCAAAGAGCACAACTCATGCTTCATGCGTTGGTTCAAGCACAAGCTTCTGTCGTACCCTTTACATGAGGATTCTTCCGCGGAAGAACAACTCATATTCGCCTTGCCACAGGGCGCCGAGCACAACCTGATGACCTATGAGGCGTACGATATCAACGGCTACACATTCTACACCGAGGTCAAGGACATGAAGAGCAATGGTTATCAGAACTCCAGGGTAACGATGGAATCCTACACCGGTAACGACAAGGACAGATACTATGGAAGGATCGAGGAGATCTGGGAGCTGAGATACATTGGAGAGAAGGTCCCGATGTTCCGTGTCAGATGGGCCAAGAGCGTCCTAAAAGAAGACCGGTATTTCACCAGCATGGTTAGACCTTAAGCCAAATCCAAGACCGCGGGCGCAAATGTCACCGTGAAAAATGTGCCATGGGTACTGGCTTCCCAAGTGGACCAATGGTTTTTCATTACCGACCCGCCAAAGCCCAGTCGTGTTGTCGTGAGGAGAGGAAAAAGGAAGATCATCGGAATGGATGGAGTAGCCAATGAGCAAGAGTTCGACAAGTACGACGACCCGAAGATCGAACATGACGACGACGATGAAGTAGCAGCATACACCACAAGAAGAAGCAGGACCACCCTACCTAAAGGACGTCCGTTCCACAGAAGAACTCCATTTGCGAAAAAGAGGGGCAAGAAGATTGTGAACAGATAGCTAGCTAAGATCGATTGTATTTAAATCGTAGTCTTCATTTCTCGGGCACTTTTTGATATCATGAATATTTTTAAATTTCATGGGCACTTTTTGAATTCATGAATATTCTTTTAAATTTGATGATAATATGAAAAAATATTGAATATTCATGAGGACACTCGATCTCGATCCCCCTCCATCTCGATCTCTATCCCCTCCATCTCGATCGCTATCCCCCTCGCACCCTCCCCGACCCGCGCTCCACCGCCATCGAGCACCCCCCGCACCCTTCCCCGCTTCACCGCCGTCGCCGACCCAACACACCCTCCCCGGCTCCACCACCGCTGCCGACTCACCACACCCTCCCCCGCTCCACCGCCGCCGCCGACCCCCCGCACCCTCCCCGGCCCGCTCCACCGCCGCCGAGCACCCCCATTTGATGATATTTTTTCATATTCATAAAAAAATTATTACTATTTTTATAAAAAAACTATTACTATTTTTATAAAAAATATATTAAAAAATAGCAATAAAAATAATAATAATAAAACATACTAATGGCGCACCGCTCGGGGGGTGCGCCATTGCTATCTAAACAAAAAGATTACTAATGGCGCACCACTCGGGGGTGCGCCATTAATAATCTTCCCCTAGCTCTAACTCGCCTGACCCCTTCTCCCTCTCACTAGATCCACTTTCCCCACCCGCGCGCTACCCCGACGACCCACGACGCCGCCGGCCCTACGTGCGCCGCCGCCCCCACGCCCCCGCGCCATCGCCGACGCCTCCGCGACCTAGCCATCACCGACAGCCTCCCCGCGTCGGCCCCTGCCCCGCGCCGCCTCCCCGTGTCGGCCCCTGCCCTGCGCCGCCTCCCCGCGTCGGCCCCTGCCCTGCGCCGCCGCCGACCCCGACCACAACGCCGACCCCGACCCCTC
>NC_041381.1:599535894-599554173 GCF_002162155.2 Triticum dicoccoides
TCTGTCGCACCCTCCATCTCCCCTCCGCCCTCCTCCCCGCCGTCAGCCCCGCCCCCAAGTCCGAAGCTCCCCGCCTCCCCACCGTCCACCTCGCCGCCAGACATTCATTTCCAGATAACCAATCTTTCCCAGTTTGTGTTTCTGCGTAACAGGTTCGATCGCGGTTGGAGAAAAATTGAGGTGTTTGTTGGCTCCAAGACAGTGATACAGGTATATACATGTGCTCTGCTTTCATGTTGATGCACTTTCTCCTTTCTTACATATTTGTGCCTGACGAACACGGTCATCAAGTCTACTTCCATGTTGCTGCTAGTAGTAACCTGACAGCACAGCCATACTTAGACCTTCAGAAGGTCAATCTTCAGTTTACTTGACTTTTGAGCCTGCTAGTAGTTTACTTCCATGAGTTGCAATGGAGTTTTATATATCTTTAGCCACTATTCATTAACAACAAGTCAACAACAACATGAGTAAAATTCAGTTAACAACAACATTAGTAAAATTCAGTTAATTAACTGAAGAAGAGAAGAGAGAAAGTAGAGAGCAAGAGGAGTACATGCATTAGCTGAAACGTTTTACTTTAAACTTGCAAAATTGCAGTACTCCCTAAAACTACTGCAGGCAAGAACAACTTTCGGATGGCACTAATGTAGGGATATTCTCTGGTCTACTGAAACTTGCTGGATATATGTTCAGAAATGTGTTAACAGGTGTATTATTTACAGTAGTAGTTGCAGATGGTTTCTCTTGTCTTAACTGAATAATCATGTATTACATAGTGTTCTTGTTTTTCTTCATAGTTTGCAGCATTTTCAGATGTACACTATTTTCCTATGTCTCAAAATGTTCCTAATTTGATATTTGAAAGTAAGTGTGTGGTTTGAAATTTTGATCTGATTATGGCATCTAGAATTATGTCAGTTTTGTTTTGTAACAAGAAGAAAAAAGTGTGTTACTCACTTGGGATCTTAACTGTTAATTTTGTAATATTCCTTATATTGAAATCGAACATGATGGTGCTACTTGATATTTTTGAGACATGGCATCTCCCATGACTGAATCAACAACAAGGGGAGTTGATTCCATTTCTTGGTTTCTGTAAGAATTTAATGGACCTAGGCCTAGTTAAGTATAGGCTTGGGCTTGTGGTTGAATGCCACCGTTGTCCTAGCCATGTATTTTCAGAATTGAGCTAAAGATTTGGGGGTAGTATTTCTGATTTTAGAGCACCTTTGCTGGATGTATTTTACAACAGCTGTTGGAATCAAAACAATGCTTGTGGGTTGTCCTGTTAAGTTGAGTGAGTCATTAGAGGGCAGATAGAGTCACCCACACCAATTAATGTTTATGAAGAAGAAGAATAAACCTGCTGCTGCTGCTGTTATGCCTGTATTCACTACTGCTGCTGTTGTACTTGTGATGATGCTACTTGTGATCTTCTGAAATGACCCATTTGCGACTTCATTACACGGGGATAATGATATTGCAGTTACCTCGAGAGGTCCTTGAGTTTGCCAGAATGTCGATTAACTTCCGTTCCGGCAAATTCAGGTACTCCATATGTCCTATTTTTAGCAAAGGTCATGCTGAAATTTTCCGTGAATTTTAGCATGACTTTGCTAAAAATAGGACATATGGGGTACTTGAGACTAATGCATGGGCCGGGGTATCTTAGTACTTAGTTAAGTAGGATCAACTGCCCCGCCATTCTTGCTGCATTAAACCATAGGTGGCAATAAAGCCAAGTGATTAGGCCCAACTTAGAATTCTCCTTAGCATCGATAAACCCTAGATGATAAACCCAACATAGGTGGCAATAGAGCCAAGTGATTAGTGCCAAGTGATTAGGCCCAACCTAAGGTGCCTCGGCATCGATAAACCCTAAATGATGAAAACTTAACTTGGCTGCCCCGGATGCCTCGGTGTCAATGAGAACCTAAATGATGTATGCTTAGGCTTTTAGGGTGCCTCGGCGTCGACAAACCCTAAATGATAAAAGCTTAGCTTTTAGGATGCCTCGGTGTCGACAAACCCTAAATTATGAGACCATGATCTTGTTCCTTGACAATAACCAACTTTTTGACCACACTTTTTTCCTATTTAGATCGAAACATGGCCCACAATGATGAGGCCGGCGGTTCGGGTGGCAAGCAATTCTGGGAGCTGTCCCAGGAGTTGGAGGAAGAACATCACCGCTATGAGGACACCGCGGAAGACACCGATCCTGACTACACAACCCCTAGTGGCGTCGGGGATGACACCACTGATGGCGCCGCCGAGGATGCCACCACTGATGATGGCGGCGCACGCACAGATGGCAGCCAACCGAAGAGGCAACGGAAGGACCGGCGCCCGAGTGTGCTCGGCACCGTCAGGGAGGAATTTACTGAAGTGAACTCCGACAGGAATCTAACGGTGCCCAAACAAGTAGTCAAGGGGTACTCGGTTCAGCTCAGGTGCATTCTCCGGAGCATCGTCTCGATCAACACCGAGAACCTAAGGCATAAGGACCGAGGGAATTTGCGCAGCTTCCTCTTCACGAAGCTGCACGAACGATACAAGTTCCCCGCTGAGTTTGCAAACACATGCCTCTCAGGGAATAAAGTTAACAATGCCGCCCTCACAAGGATGAGCATGGCCCTGTCTACTTGGAGAAGCACGGTGAAGGCAATGATTGAGAAAGGTGATAGTTATGACAAGATCAAGGCGAAATATCCTTTGATGAGCGAAGATTACTTCAAGGAGTTCAAGATCAAGTGCGAGAGCAGCGCAACCTCCGAATCAAGTCAATGGGGGAAAGAAATGCGGTAGTTGAACTTAGGGGTCCACCAACTCGGTCCCGGCAGTTACAGAGTGGCGGAGCCTATATGGGACAAGTCGGACGCAGAGCGTGCCGAGCAAGGCCTACCGCCCCGCCTCGAGAAATACCGTGACAAGCAGACCAGGAACTTTCCCAGGGCCCGGTACAAGGAGGACCCGGTAACAAAGGAGCTTACCATGGATCCGAAGACCAGGGCGCTCGAGCTTGTTCTGGTAAGGAATACACCCCCGCGTAATTAGCTCCATATGGTTGCATTCTAATTAATCCCCAATATTTCTAAATGGTTCACGTTCCTTCCGCAGGACACTGAAAGCATTAGCGTGGGGTCGTCTCAGAGCTCACCTTTCGACACCCCTTTAAATAGGGCGTTGAACGTAATGAAAAACAGGGATAAGCTCAGTAAGCCGATGTTAGCTGGTCGTGTGGCCGGCAAAGGCTTGTCCACAAAATGGTCATCATACTATACCGCTGGTGGGCGAAAGGAGAAAAAGACCAGCTCGGAAAGCCAGTCGCGCGAGGTTGAAGCACTCAAGGCACAAGTGGCGCGGATTCCTGAGCTTGTCCAAGAGCAAGTGGAACAACAACTGGGAATGATGCTCAACGCCATGGTGCCTATGTTGATTCTTGGGCCGACGACGTGGATTGCGGGCGGCCAACAGGGGCCTCCCCCTATTCCCAGCTTCACGGCCAGCAACTCGCACAGCGCGCAGGCGGCGCCATTGGTGTCTCCGGCTTCACCATTGGTGTCTCCGGCGGAGGCGGTGACGGAGTCCCGGATTAGGGGGTGTCCAGATGACCGGACTATAACCTTTGGCCGGACTCCTGGACTATGAAGATACAGGATTGAAGGCTTCGTCCCGTGTCCGGATGGGACTTTCCTTGGCGTGGAAGGCAAGCTTGGCGATACGGATATGTAGATCTCCTCCCATTGTAACCGACTCTGTGTAACCCTATCCCTCTCTAGTGTCTATATAAGCCGGAGTTTTAGTCCATAGGACGAACAACAATCATACCAAAGGCTAGCTTCTAGGGTTTAGCCTCTCTGATCTCGTGGTAGATCTACTCTTGTACTACCCATATCATCAATATTAATCAAGCAGGAGTAGGGTTTTACCTCCATCGAGAGGGCTCGAACCTGGGTAAAAACATCTTGTCCCTTGTCTCCCGTTACCATCCGCCTAGACGCACAGTTTGGGCCCCCCTACCCGAGATCCGCCGGTCTTGACGCCGACATTGGTGCTTTCATTGAGAGTTCCTCTGTGTCGTCATCTTTACGACCGATGGCTCCTCCAATCATCAACAACGACGCGGTCCAGGGTGAGACTTTTCTCCCCGAACAGATCTTCGTATTTGGCGGCTTTGCACTGCGGGCCAATTCGCTTGGCCATCTGGAGCAGATCGAAAGCTACGCCCCTGGCCATCAGGCCAGATTTGGAAGTTTGAACTACATGACAGACATCCGCAGAGACTTGATCTTCGACGGATTCGAGCCACGGCCAAGCGCGCCGCACTGTCACGATGGGCATGATGTAGCTCTGCCGCCGAGCAGTGCCCTGGAGGCCGCCCCAGTGTCCGCTCCGACCCTTAGTTCACGGCCGACTGCGCCAATCGAGGATGGGTGGCTGGACACCGCCTCGGGGGCTACAATCTCCACGGCGATCGAGCCGAACACCAGCCTTGTCCTTTGCAAAGCTCGTGACTCCAAGATGCCGGACTCCGAACGTCCCGCGCCCCTGCCGATTGAACCTGATTGGGCGCCGATCATGGAGTTCGCCGCCGTGGACATCTTTCAGCATTCTCCCTTTGGCGACATTCTAAATTCACTAAAGTCTCTCTCTTTATCAGGAGAGCCCTGGTCGGACTGTGGTCAGCATGGTTGGGATGCGGACGACGAAGAAGTTCGAAGCCCACCCACCACCCACTTTGTAGCCACTGTCGATGATTTAACCGACATGCTTGATTTTGACTCCGAAGACATCTGCGGTATGGATGATGATGCAGGAGACGAACAGGAATCAGCGCCTATAGGGCACTGGACAACCACCTCATCTCACGAGGTATACATGGTGGACACACGTAAAAGAAGAGACGACGAGGAACAAATGGACGCAATGAGGGATCGCTCCCTTGACAAGCAATCAAAGAGGCAGCGTAAGCACCGCACGAGACCCCACCTTGACAGAAACCTAGCCAACGAGCAGGGCGAACCGGCGGACGACGAACATGCCATCGAGCAATCATCCGAACAGGGCAATTTGGGTAAACAAACCGAACAACCCGTCCCCAGTGAAGATAATAGTCCGGACGACCTAATGCCAGACAAATTGCTGGAGCAGAAAAACCTCCACAAAAGGCTCGTCGCCACTGCGCGTAGCCTGAAAAAGAAGAAGCGGAAGCTCAAAACAGTGGAAGATGCACTCAGAATTAGATGGGGCAAAGTACTCAACACCGCAAACAAGTACGGCGACAGTCGTCACACAAAGAGCTATCCGAAGCGGAAATTACTGCCGGAATTTGATGAGGAGGCCTTAGAGCCCCCGCAATCCAAAAATAAAAAAGACACCCGGTCGGATAAAAAACCCCATGGCCAACATAGAGCAGCAAGGGGGGTCGCACTCAAGCCGGCACGCTATCCGCACAAGGATTCGCATCAAAAAGACTGCCCGGCCAGATCTATCTACGGGCCAAGAAAGCAAGCTCTAGTAAGCAATACAACGCAACAAGTATGCGAACATCACGGCATACCCAAGTATACGGGTGCCGCACACCCCCTATGTTTCACCGATGAGGTGCTGGACCATGAATTTCCAGCAGGATTCAAGCCCGTAAACATAGAGGCATACAACGGAACAACAGACCCTAGAGTCTGGATTGAGGACTATATCCTCCACATACACATCGCTAGAGGAGATGACCTCCACGCCATAAAATACTTACCCTTAAGGCTCAAAGGGCCAGCCTGGCATTGGCTTAAAGGCCTTCCCGAAAACACCATCGGAAGTTGGGAAGAGCTCGAGGATGCTTTTTGGGCAAATTTTCAAGGGACCTATGTCAGACCTCCGGATGCAGACGATTTAAGTCATGTAACTCAACAACCCGGAGAGTCAGCCCGGAAACTCTCGAAGAGATTTCTTACTAAAAAGAACCAAATAGTCGACTGTCCGGACGCCGAAGCCTTAGCAGCCTTCAAACACAGCGTTCGAGATGAATGGCTCGCCGGACACCTCGGCCAAGAAAAGCCAAGAACAATGGCCGCATTAACAAGCCTCATGACCCGCTTTTGCGCAGGAGAGGACAACTGGTTGGCAAGAAGCAGCACCAGCGACCCAAGTACATCCCATGTCAGGGATGGAAACTGTAACCACGGCGTAGCAAGGACCAGCGCTGAACCAAGGGAAACAGCCTGAAGAGCCCGACAGTCAACGCCGGATTCAAAAGCTCTTGGCAGAATCAGAAAAAGCTGCCCCTCAAGGATAGAAGGGATGAGCTATCTAACCTAAACAACATCTTGGACAAAACATGTCAAATCCATAGTACTCCCGGGAAGCCTGCAAACCATACCCACGGAAATTGTTGGGTCTTCAAGCAATCCGGCAAACTTAACGCCGAATACAAGGGGCTCGACGTACCAAGCGAGGACGATGACGAACCCCACAAGCAGAGCACCGGAGAACAAAAGAAATTCCCACAAGAAGTCAAAATAGTAATCTCACTTCACGTGACAAAAGGGAAATACAGAGTGGCGCCTATAGAGATACGTGCCATACGGCCTGTTCGAGAGGAGTCCGGCCACTGGTCGTTACAACCAACCATCTTCGACCATCAGGATTACTCTAGAAGTATCCGGAACGCCGGCAGGACTACCTTGGTATTCAATCCGATAATTGATGGACTCCACTTTACAAAAGTACTAATGGACGGCGGTAGTGATCTAAACCTGCTATACCAGGACACAGTCCGCACAATAGGGATAAACCCAACAAAAATTTCCCATGGCAACACTTCCTTTCAAGGGGTAACGCCAGGCCCAGATACCCATTGTACGGGTTCTCTCCTACTAGAAGTTATGTTCGGCTTCCCCGGCAACTTCCGCCGTGAAAAGCTAACCTTTCACATCGCCCCATTCACAAGTAGCTATCAAGCATTACTGGGACGCGACGCTTTCGCCCGCTTTAACGCAATACCGCATTATGCATCCCTTATGCTTAAAATGCCCGGTCCACGAGGCATCATCTCATTAAAGGGAAATATCGAGTGTTCCTCGAGCGCGGAATACTGTGCGGCTGCCTGGACAGCCACACACTAAACCATCTTTACTAGTTAAAGCACCTAAACAGGTCGTTCAGACCCCCGGACATGGCTAGACGAGTCCGTCGTAAACATGCAAAGGCTTATTAGCAGCACACCCCTGTACAAGGGGCTCCGCGCGTATACAACAAGAGACAATCAAGCTCAATCCTACCCATTTCCCGAACTATACTTTGTTTATTTAATATAAGATAAAGTTTCGCACGATTGTTTTTCAACTAGGTTCCTCTCTTTTATAGATGAGCACCGTGCTACACCCGTCCAGGATACGGCACAACGGAGACACAGGCGCAGACGTGTAGTAGGGACCCCTCCCAAGGATTCTTTTCAGATTAAGACCCTGTGTAAACCTTTTTCACTGTCTCTTGTTGATAACATCCCCCGGTTTCTTTCCATAACCGAGGAGGAGGCTGGCGTCTTGGCATTTGGCCACGTCATATTTTTGCACGTACCTGCACACCAGGGGCTTCTTATCAAGGGCATTGTTCAGCCCGTTTTCATAAAGACCGAACACCTTAGGGAGTGTTCGGTGTCGCGAGTTTGGCCTTATATGCATCAGCTCCGAATCATGTCTTTGGTCAAATGTTGGGTTTGCCTGACTCCTGTGTTTTGCTGCCTTACGTTCCGCTCTATCGGCTAAGGAGGCACCAGGAGAACTACTGCGATTGTGCCCCAGTTCGGCCAGGCGAGCACCTCAGTAGAGAAAGCCGAAAACTGACTGTCATGATATAGCGCGAGACTGGTCAACCACTTGATGACCCGCCGGAATCTTTAGAATTCCTCCACATTAACGAAGGGCCGTTTCCCGGTCAGGCACATACGCTCCCTGAATTCGGGTGAGCGCGGTGCCCCTAGGGGCTATATAGTAGCTCCACTATCAAACTCCTCTGGCTAAGTGTAAGTGATAAAGCATTATAGTCCGGTTGCCTAGTTCGCTGCGCTGTCACCTCCTTTATAGGACCAAGACGTTGGATCAAGTGTGAAAATGCGCCTTGTGCAAACACCCCCGCATTATATGCGTGGGGGCTGAAGCCAAAGACTGCCATCTTTCAGGTTATATACGCATATACATCAACGGCCGCACAGGAGGTATTCTAATTCTTGAAAGCGCAAGTATAAAAAGCTTTTATATCCCATCAAAACATTGTCTTACAATAACACACGTTATTCAAACATAACATCATTTGAGCACTGCGTCTCTATTAAACAAGCGCCCTACAGAACTTCCTGAAAATAGTGCTCGGCAGGTACTCGGCTTTCGTCCGAATCTTGGGATGCAGCAGCACTGGCCTTCATATCCGCCTAGTATGTCTTGACACGGGCAAGAGCCATCTGTGCACCCTCTATGCATGCCGACTTCTTCATTGCATTAATATGTGGCACCGCACCGAGGAACTGCTGCACCAAGCTAAAATAACTGTTCGGCTCAGGCCTTTTCGACCACAGGTGACTCAAGACATGATTCATGGCGAGTCCGGATAACTTATTCAGCTCCGCCCATGCGGCTAACCAATTGGATACTGAAAGTGGGCGCTCTGGATTGTGGAACTGCGACCAAAAAAGCTTCTCCACTTCGCGGTCATTTTGATCGCAGAAGTGTTCGGCCGCGTCGGCAGCACACGCCGCCACGTCTAGGTAAGTGTTCGCCGCACTCCACTTCCGGTCCAACGGAGCATATCTAGGATCCCCGAACTTCATCCGCAGCATATAGGGCTTCCCAGCCGTGATATCTCCGGCCTGACGTAGCTCCTCCTTCATAACTCTCATCGCAGAGCGAATGTCCTTGACCTCGGCAGTGACCTTTTCTAGGTTCTTCTGTGCCACTCGATCTTCTTTTTCAAGAAGCTTGCAGCGGTCGGCAGCATTCTTCAACTTTTCAGCCATCTTGGCCATTTCCTTCTTGCTTTGGCAGTGAGCAGCCTGTTTGGCTTTCAGCTCTTCAGCCGCCTTTAAGGCAGCCGCATCGCTTTTCCTGGCCTGCTCCTTGGCTCGGGAAAGTTCTGCCCGAAGGTTCTCCATGGCAGCGGCACCATCTGCATCAAGCCCATATGTTGTAAGGTACGGGCATCAAGCTCCTCTTACCAGGTGTCTTCGGAGAAATTATATACCTTGTGCCTCGTCAAGCCGCTTGTTGACAAGCGCGATGTCGGCATCTGCCACGTCAAGTTTCCGCTTTAGCTCGGCAAATTCATCAATGCGGCCAGCCACCGGACACTTCGCCACCTATATAAGAAAGGTGCAATGTTATACCTGGGATTATGATCCTTGGCGCGCCATCCCTTTTTGACAACGCACCGAGTCTCAGGGGCTACTATCTACACAGGGCACATCTTATATATGCGGATCTGTCAAAAGGTACATCGTTTCACGTACCTCAAAACCCGTCAGTATACTCCTGACGGCCTCGTACAATCCGCTTTCCGTGGATGAAATCCTTCCTATCACCGTATCCATCAACGCACGGTGCTCTTCTGAGATAGATGCTCGCTCGAGCAGATCCTTCAGCTCCTCCAACCGTGCACCGGGCGGTGCCAGACTCGTCCGCTGGCCTTCTTTGAAGGCCGGACACGGAGGGCCTTGGGGGGCCATACGATTGCCTTCCGGCCCGGCCGGATTCGGAGAAACCCTTCATGACGACACCTCATGGTCGCCTGCCTCGCGAGGCGATACGGCAGGGGGAGGCGTTCCGCTCTCCATCATGTCCGAACGAAGATCCCCTGAAGATGAGCTCTGCCGAGAAGGGCGGAGATCCGAACTACAAGGTTAAATTTCGATTATCTTCCTCAGAAATAGAACGGGGATATCTCTCATTTTAAAACCCCCCTCTTTACTTACGGTTCAGTGGAGAGCTGATCCCCTTGGGGACAAAATGCGGCCGAGGCACCTCCCGGCGCCGGACCCTCTGACGAAGGTTTCTTCCCCCGCTTTGAGGCCATTGCCTCCGGGTCTTCAGAGGCGGTCCTCTTCCTTCCCTGGTTGGAGGAATTCTCGATTCCTCCTTCCCTGACAGCCTCCTTCGGGGAGGCGCTAGCTTCCTTGTTCCCCTCTTTGCCTTCTTCCAAAGGCGCAACCTCCAGCATCCTGGTTAACACGGGATCCAGCGTAGTCTCGGGGAGGGGAGCCGGACACCTAATTAGTTTTGCTTTCGCTATCCACTCCTACTTAAGGGACGACTCTTTTAAGGGAAATTTTATGACAAATATGCGTATAACGAGTCCGGGTATAGAGCTACTTACTTGAGTGTCCGGACGATTGCAACTCAGACCAACGTCCTCGGATGATTCCGGACACATTGCTTGTGATCCGAAGAACAAATTGTACATCTACATGGGCGTCGCGCCCGAAAAATGTTGAGGGGCTCGTGGTCCTTCCGGATTAAACTCCCACAGGCGGAGGGGGAAGCGTTTGTAGGGCAGGATGCGGCGAATCAACATAACATGCGTCACTACGGCCAGATTGATATCTCTTTCTAGGAGATCTTGAACGCGGCCCTGCAACAAGGGCACGTCCTTGGATGGCCCCCAGTTTAGCCCTTTATTGACCCATGATGCTAGCTGTGGTGGGGTACCCGAGCGAAAAGCAGGTGGCGCCACCCATTTGGTGCCCCTAGGAGCAGTAATATAAAACCACTCTCGTTGCCATAGGCCAAACTCCTCTTGAAAAGAGCCCTCAGGCAATGGAGCATCGGCAATCTTGCTTATAACAGCACCTCTGCACTCCGTGTGCTGCCCCTTAATCATCTTCGGCTCTACTTTGAAGGTTTTGAGCCACAATCCAAAGTGGGGAGTAATATGGAGGAAGGCCTCACACGCGACAATGAACAATGACTTATGGAGGATGGACTCCGAAGCTAAGTCGTGAAATTCCAGCCCATAATAAAACATGAGCCCCCTCACGACGGGGTCGTTCGGGAAGCCTAGCCCCCGAAGGAAGTGAGATGCGAACACCACGCTCTCACCGGGCTTGGGAGTGGGAATGACCTGCCCTTGGGCAGGCAGCCTATGCAAGATTTCACCGGTAAGATACCTGGCATCTCTTAACTTTAGCACGTCTTCTTCCATAACAGAGGAAGGCATCCACCGGCCCTGAAGGTCGGAGCCGGACATCATCGGAAGTCCGAAGCACCTGAATCTGAAGCTTTGGGTCTTGGAACTCGAGGTAAGAGACGAATTTGATTGAGATTGAAAGAAAAGGAGTCGAGCCTTGGTCTCTTTATAAAGAGGTTGAATACCAAGAGCCCTCCCCGTGACCGTTTGGGACTCACGTTCGCTTGAGAAGACATACCAATGGACACAGTTGGGTTACCCACGCCCGTATTGATGAGAATCCCGGAATAAGGGGACACGATCTCGACTTTGACAAGACGTGCCAAGGAAACCGCCTCGCTAAACGCGCTGAGGTGGGACAGTAAAACGATTCGAATAAAGGCTTGGCCGTGGCATGATGTCACGCTGCGGAATACGTCAGCAGATTAGATTTGTTCAAATTTCATTCTCTCTATGGTGGTATGTGGAACTTATTTTGCAGAGCCGGACATTATCCTTGTGTTCAACATCTTCTATGAAGTATTCAGAGGAGGAACCGGCCTTGCAATGCCAAAGACAATTGGCGCGCCAGACTCGTCCTCATTGAAGCCTAGTTCAGGGGCTACTGAGGGAGTCCCAGATTAGGGGGTGTCCGGATGACCGGACTATAACCTTTGGCCGGACTCCTGGACTCTGAATATACAAGATTGAAGACTTCGTCCCATGTACGGATGGGACTTTCCTTGGCGTAGAAGGCAAGCTTGGTGATACGGATATGTAGATCTCCTCACATTGTAACCGACTCTGTGTAACCCTAGCCCTCTCCGGTGTCTATATAAGTCGAAGGGTTTTAGTCCATAGGACGAACAACAATCATACCATAGGCTAGCTTCTAGGGTTTAGCCTCTCTGATCTCGTGGTAGATCTACTCTTGTACTACCCATATCATCAATATTAATCAAGCAGGAGTAGGGTTTTACCTCCATCGAGAGGGCCCAAACCCGGGTAAAAACATCGTGTCCCTTGTCTCCTGTTACCATCCGCCTAGATGCACAGTTCGGGACCCCCTACCCGAGATCCGCCGGTCTTGATACCGACAGATGGTATTCGTGTCTCCTGCGCCGGCACGGGCATTGGACCTTAATGCACCCGGGTGTACGCCGGCCGGCACCTCGCCAGCAAGCGACCCCTCCGTCAGTTGCACGCCCGCTATTGGCGGTGCCTAGACATTAGCCGAGCTCGGCGGCATCACGGTAACTAAGCCTCTAGGCCGATGACTTCATCTCCTTGCCTTTGACTGGGCATACCTGACGCCCTACATGTTATCGCAGGGCGGCGCCGACGTTCCTTGCACTCTCCTGCACTTCATGGGCGGCAAGTTGGTCGATGTCGCCAAGGGCATAATTGTTCAACTGGGCAACTCCGTGTTCCACGGTAATCCGATGCCACCCAAAGTGTATAGGGTTGAAGTGGTTCGGGTGCTGCCAGGCTGCGACGAGTTGTTACCTCCGATTCGACCCGCTGGGGCCAACGAAGAAGATGAGATGACCCTCAGCGCCTGCGTAAGCTGGCCCTTGCTTTGGCCGAAGAGCTAGATTTGTTTAGGGGCGGGGGACACCACCCCACAGACAAGACCGTCAGTCGTGCTGGCGCCAAGCCATGGCAAGAATGCCGCAACGCTAACGGACCTGCCGGACATCCCTATGGCACAGGATCCGGACATGCATATGGCATAGGATCCGGACGACGACGACAACAACGACGGTACATTTACCAACGTCGATAAGTACTTTGCCGAACATGGGTATGGTGACGAGTTCTGCGGGCCTCCTTCTCAAGAACCCAACCAAGACGACCGCGATCTAGCTGGTACGGCGGAGAAATCCAATTGCAACAGGCGTCGTCTGGCCTTCAGTTCTCAGGAGACACCTCCAGCTCCCGCCTTCACCGAGCCTCAGATAGCTGAGGTGCGAAATATTATCAGCCCCAACACGCTCAAGATGGCGGTCTGTGAGCAGAACTCGGTCCCATTACAGCAGATCAAGAAGAAGGGACGGAAACGAAAGACTAACAAGGGCGCCGGTGCGAGCCAGCCGGCACCGAGTACGATCCGTGCTCAGGACGGGCCACCTTCACCTAAGGATATCTCGAGGAGGGTGCATGTGGCGGGTAGGGCGATGCTACCGATAAATATGCTCAATGCTGCAACTGGTGCTATGCGGAGTCTGCACGACAGTGTTCTTTCTTTGGAGAAGCGACATCTCAGAGAGAATGTTGTGGCATACCCGGTTTTCGTGGCCAAGGTGCCAAAGGGAAAGGGCTTTGTGGATGGCGACATCGGGGGTACGATCGTCCTGCGGCTTGATGACATCTTTGCTATGTTTAACCTTCATCCGCTGCATTACACCTTCCACTACTAGGAAAAGGGCTATAGATAGGATTGATACTAATGGCGCACCGGGGAACAAGTGCGCCACTACTATATACTAATGGCGCACCAGTCGGTGATGCGCCATTAGTGTGGAAGACACTAATGGCGCACCAGAGACATGGTGCGCCACTAGTATTAATTTTTTTTTCATTTTTCCATACGTACTAATGGCGCATCAGGTCGAAGTGCACCATTACTAGTTCTAACTAGTAATGGCGCACGAGGCAGATCGTGCGCCATTACTGTATTTTTTTATTCCTTTTTTTTTGCAAAACTACTAATGGCGCACTCTGGCCAGGTGCGCCATTACTAGTTTAGACTAGTAATGGCGCACTATGACCAGGTGCGCCATTAGTATATATTTTTTTACTTTTCTGCAACACTACTAATGGCGCACCATAAGTAGGTGCGCCATTAGTAACCAGGGTTACTAATGGCGCATTTGCTGCTGGTGTGCCATTAGTAACCTAGGACCCCAACAAGATATTTTGGTCAGCCCCACACCTACGCACTCACTTTCCCCACTTCATTCCCTCCACCTCCTTATCCAAGCTTTCGGCTGCCTCCTCCTCACCTAATTTCCACCATAGATTCATCAAAATTAAGTGGTCAAATTACCTTTTTTTTGGTAGGTAAGTAAGGGGAAAGCTATCTTCATGATGTAGATCTACTTTTTTTCTCCCTAGCTCGCTCCAACAACGTGCACATGCACTTTTTGTGGCCTAGCTAGATCTATGTATGTTTGTGGTGTTGCTTGTGTTTGTGGTGTTGCATATATGTTTGTGTTTGCAGGTACCGGTATTTGAAATGTGGTAGTTGCCAATATTTTGCCGGAATGTTGATTCATTTCCGTTTCGGCGAGAATTTTGGCACTATGCATTCTTTTTGGTTCTATTTTTAGGGAAGGTCATGCCAAATTTTTTCTTGGCTCTAAAATATCGTTTTGCTCTACCCCACAGGCGACCATGGTCCGCACGATGACCGAAGGCATCGTGAATAGGTTTTTGAGATCCACGAAGGCCGAGATGCTTCAAAAGAACGAGATGGAGATAAGATGTCCGTGTCGAAGATGCAAGCTGAAGAGCCTGATTGCGGACCCGGATTCCGGGCAGGTGCGGGACCACCTTCTCTTGCGTGGTTTCATGGATGGCTATCAGTGGCAAGGTGATGAAGATGACTATGAAGTCGTCCATGGGGCCCGGGCATGAAATGAGGAAGGGCAACAAGACAAGTACCACTGCGGCGAGGGCGGGCGAGAAGACGAAGAATCTCCAGGACATGATCACGGCGGTGATGCTGTACACAGTCATCATGTAGAAGATGTTGTACATGACGATGAGGAAGATCAAGACGGAGGGCATGATCATGAAGATGAAGATGCCGGAGCAGACGACGATGGAGGCTGGGTGCAGGACCCTCATATTCAAGAGCTGCTTCACAAGCAGACGGATAACGCAAGAGCTGCCGCCCGAGAGAAAGCCAAGCTGGATCAACCGGAGATAGACACGGTTACTCCATTGTATGAAGGATGCAGGCCCGAGGATACCCGCCTGAAAGTAACGCTCATGGCTCTGGAGATGAAGGTAAAACACAAAATGACCGACGCATGCTTCGATGAGAACATGTGATTCTGGCACGAACGTCTTCCCAAGGGGAACAAGTGCCGGACCAGTTTCGAGGAGGCGAAGAAAATTGTGTGTCCTCTGGATTTAACACACGTGAAATACCATGTGTGCATGAACAATTGCATCGTTTATCGGGACAAGCACGCGGAGTCTACCATATGTCCGGTGTGCAGCGTCACTCGATACAAGAAGAGGAAGAAAGCTCCTCGAAAATCAGTGTGGTACTTTCCGATCACTCCTCGTCTGCAGCGGTATTTCGAGGACCCTAAGGTAGCAAAGCTCCTGCGTTGGCACGCGGATAGGGAGGAGAAGAAGCGGGAAGATGATGGAAATGATCCGGAGATAAATAAAAAAGACAAGATGCTGAGTCACCCTACGGATGCGAGCCAGTGGCAAGCGTTGAACTTCGAATATCCAGAATTTGGGAAGGATCCAAGGAACATCGTGCTGGGCGCGAGCACCGATGGAGTCAATCCATTTGGCAGCCAGAGAAGCACACATAGCACCTGGCATGTGTTTGTGTGGATGTACAACCTTCCCCCCTGGTTGTGCATGAAGAGGAAGTACATTCACATGAGTATGCTAATTGAAGGGCCGAAACAACCAGTGAACGACATCAATCTGTATCTAGGTCTGCTGAAGGAGGAGCTAGACACGTTGTGGAAAACGCCAGCCAATACGTGGGACGCTGCAAAGAAAAAATATTTCCCTATGAGATCCACACTGCTCATGACGGTGCACGACTATCTCGGTTACGGATATCTCGCGGGGCGGGTAGTCCACGGATTTTCTGGATGCGTAAGGTGCATGGATGACACAACATATCGCCAGCTAGATAGAGATCCCGGGTCTTCGAAAAACATGTTCATGGGACATCGAAGGTGGCTTCGCGACGATGACCCGTGGAGGAAACACAAGGATCTGTTCGATGGTGAAACCAAACCCTGAAAACGCCCGTGTGCGAGGAGCGGCGAGGAAATAGACGAGCTGTTGAAAAATTGGAAAGATTGCCCACTGCTAGGAAAGAAGCAAAAGGCGCCAGAGCCGGGAAAAAAACGAAAGGCGCCAGAGCCGCTGCTGAAGGTATGGAAAACGAGGTCTGTTTTATGGGACTTGCCGTACTGGAAGATCCACCGTTTGCCTCACAGCCTTGATGCCATGCATATCACGAAGAACGTGTGCGAGAGTCTGCTTGGTACCCTGCTCAACATGCCAGAGAGGACCAAAGATGGGCCGAAAGCAAGGGCAGACTTGAAATCAATGGGCATCAGGCAAGAGCTTCATGCTAATGATGATGATGATATTGATGATGATGATGAGGCGAAGCAGGACACAAAAAGTCGTCGCAAAGGCAAAAAGGCCAAGAAGACCGGAAATGACTACCCTCCCGCGTGCTTCACTCTATGTCAGGAGGAGATTGAGCAGTTTTTTACCTTCCTCCTAGGAGTAAAACTTCCTTACGGTTATGCGGGGAAGATAAGCAGATACCTAGACCCAGCAAAGCAGAAGTTCAGCGGGATGAAGTCTCATGACTGTCATGTGCTGATGACGCAGATACTTCCAGTTGCAATCCGTGGGATCATGGACACGCACGTCCGTGAAACGCTATTTGGCCTATGCAACTTTTTCGATGTCATCTCTCAGAAGTCCATTGGCATGAGGCTACTCACAAGGCTACAGGAAGAGATCGTGGTGATACTATGCGACCTTGAGATGTACTTCCCGCCGCATTGTTCGACGTTATGGTGCATCTGCTGGTCCATATCATGGAGGATATCATCCAACTTGGGCCGATGTTCCTGCACAGCATAATGCCATTCGAAAGGATGAATGGTGTCATCAAAGGATACGTTCGCAACATGTCACGTCCAGAGGGAAGTATAGCCAGGGGCTTTCTGACCGAAGAGTGCATCTCCTACTGCATGAATTATCTAGGCATCGAGAACCCCGTTGGTCTGCCCGTCAACAGGCACGTAGGCAGGCTCGCTGGATGGGGTCACTGTGAGGGTCGCCGCGAAATGCATGCCGACTTCGAGGGTCGACTCGCCGACTTTGAAAGAGCAAACCTAGTCGCGCTACAACACATAGACGTGGTCGACCCTTGGGTGGTAGAGCACAAAACCTTTATTGAGAAGACGTACAATGACCGAGGCCAACAGAGGACGGACGGAGATATAATCAAAGAGCACAACTCATGTTTCACGCGTTTGTTCAAGTAGAAGCTTCTGTCGTACCCTTTACATGAGGATTCTTCCACGGAAGAACAACTCATATTCGCCTTGTCACAGGGCGCCGAGCACAACCTGATGACCTATGAGGCGTACGATATCAATGGCTACACATTCTACACCGAGGACAAGGACATGAAGAGCGATGGTTATCAGAACTCCGGGGTAACGATGGAATCCTACACCGGCAACAACAAGGACAGATACTACGAAAGAATCGAGGAGATCTGGGAGCTGAGCTATGCTGGAGAGAAGGTCTCGATGTTCTGTGTCAGATGGGCCAAGAGCATCCTAAAAGAAGACCGGTATTTCACCACCATGGTTATACCCGAAGCCAAATCCAAGACCGCGGGCGCAAACGTCACCACGAAAAATGAGCCATGGGTACTGGCTTCCCAAGTGGACCAATGCTTCTTCATTACCGACCCGTCAAAGCCCAGTCGTGTTGTCGTGAGGAGAGGCAAAAGGAAGATCATCAGAATGGTTGGAGTAGCCAATGAGCAAGACTTCGACAAGTACGGCGACCCGAAGATCGAACATGACGACGACGATGAAGTAGCAGCAGACACCACAAGAAGAAGCAGGACAACCCTACCTAAAGGACGTCCGTTCCACAGAAGAACTCCATTTGCGAAAAAGAAGGGCAAGAAGATTGTGAACAGATAGCTAGCTAAGATCGATTATATTTAAATCATAGTCTTTCATGGGCACTTTTTGATATCATGAATATTTTTAAATTTCATGGACACTTTTCGATCTAAATCTCAATCCCACCTGCACCCTCCCCTTCTAGCTCCACCGCCGCCGACGACCCACCGCAACCCTCCCCCGCTCCACCGCC
>NC_041381.1:599554414-599585701 GCF_002162155.2 Triticum dicoccoides
CGATGAGCACCCCCGTTTCATATTCATATTCATTTTTTTAAAAATAATAATAATAAAGTGTAGACTACAATTGTAGTTAAACAACAACTATTACTGTTTTTATAAAAAAATATTACTGTTTCATATTCATATTCATTTTCTAAAAAATTATTACATGCAACAAAAAATAAAAAAAGATTACTAATGGCGCACCTCTGCCTGGTGCGCCATTGCTATGTATTTTTTTTACTAATGGCGCACCTCTGCCTGGTGCGCCATTGCTATGTAAAAAAAATTACTAATGGCGCACCGACCGCTGGTGTGCCATTAGTAAGATTCCCCCCTAGCTAATTCCCTTCCTCTCGCCAGATCCCCTTCGTCCCTCTCCCTCGCCAGATCCACTTCCCCCCGCTGCCCCGACCCACGCCGCCGCCGCCCCCGCGCCTCTGTCTCCGTCGCTGCCCCCAGTCAGCCCCTGCGCTGCCCCCCATCGCCGTCCGCTCCCAATCCACCCCCTCCCTCGCCTTCACCGCACCCACCCACCCCCTCCCTTGCCTTCCCAGCCCTCGAGCTCCACCGTGCGAGGCAACAGGCAAGGCGGCGGGCAGAATCTGCTTCAATACCGGGCCGGCGAGCCACGGAACCAGGGCGCGACGATGCTCGACCCCTCCACCCCCTCCACCTCTTCTTCCTCGGGTCGCCACTGTCTTCCTCAACTCCGGCCACCTCTGTTGCTACTAAGCTGTCGCAGGGCCTCCTTGTGCCTCCCCAGTGAGCTCCGCCACCTCTCCCCTCTTCCTTCTCGCAAACACTTTGTTGATTCCGGCTGTAGTATTTCAATCCAATAGTAGCGCCGAACGGCAGTGGCATCATTCTGGGGTATAGTTAGGGCCATGATGGCACAAGCATTTAAACAACTAATACAATATTACAAAAAACAATGCACAATGATTTTGCTAGTAGTTAAGCAAAGAGCAACTTTTCCCCAAGAAAACAAAGAGAATTAGTTTGTAAATACCAGTGACAAATGGAACACGCCGATTAGTTATCACTGCAGTTTCCAACATATATATGACATTTGCTGTTTGAGTTGTTAGTTTTCCCATTTCTCGTTCAGTCAATTCAGCCAAATGCTAAACCTTTATACAGAGAGATGGAAACAGATGCTTCCTGTGTAGTATACTTTTTTTACTAGGTTGCCAGAAGAGGGGGCCTTACAGGTAAAACTACCGGGAATTGTTATGCACAAATTGCTAGTGGTTGCTTGGCCACTCACTACAACTAATTTCACATAACCAAAATGATAAAAAGGGAGATGATGGCAACGAGTTTAGAAAACATTGTACTGGTGAGTGGTAACTAGTTTGAAGAAAATTGTAAATAAGATTCCAGCAAATTAGTGATCTAATTGTGATAATCCTGCTCACATCCCCACTTGCAGCAGAGGCAGGAAATGCCTCTATATGCTCTGTTTTACTGCCTAGCTAGCGCACATACCTAGCCCCAGTTGTGTATTCCCAATTGCTAGTGGTCTAACTGGAGGAAATTACTCTTAAATGCTAGTCCTATTCTGGTGGAGATTTTTCTTGTCCTGAGTTACACTGAAGATATTTTTCTGATAATATTAGAAAAACTGCCTGGTTTGTGTTCAACTTGTATCTTCTAGCTTAAGTTTAACTTGTCCTGAGTTACACTCAAGTTATAATGTGTTTAACTTGTAGCTTCTAGCTTAAGTGAGTAGCCAGTACTGTAGTCAGTAGCTTAACTTGTTTAAGTACTGCTAGTTAGTTGTACTGATATTATTGGCTTGTATAGATGTCAGCATGCTCCCTTTCTACTCATTTTGGAGAACATGTTCTTCACTTCTAAGAGTTGTTTTATTGACATGGCACATTTGCAATGGAGTTTTATATATCTTTAGCCACTGTTCATTAATAGCAAGTCGACAACAACATCAGTAAAATTCAGTTAACAACAACATCAGTAAAATTCAGTTAATTAACTGAAGAAGAGAAGAGAGAAAGTAGAGAGCAAGAGGAGTACTTGCATTAACTGAAACGTTTTACTTTAAACTTGCAAAATTGCAGTACTCCCTAAAACTACTGCAAGCACGAACTACTGTTGGAGGGCACTACTGTAGGGATATTCTCTGGTCTACTGAAACTTGCACTACTGCAATTTACTCCAGTGATACTATAGTTCTTTGCAAATTCTCTGCTCTACTCCACTGCATGAACTGCAATACACTACTCCACTGCATGTTTAATCAGTTAACAGAAAAAGGTACAGAACAAGAAAATGTAAGAAAAGAAGAGAGCTTGTACTGCCAGTACATCATCAGGCAGTTCACCAGAGATTTTCAAGTTAGAAATACTCCCAGGGGTAGATGAAGAGAGAATATCATGAAGGAACAATTTAGTTTTAATTAATGGAAAAGTTGCTTTTACTTGTAGTTAAAGGACCAATTTCAGGTAATTATAAATATTCAATAGCAGCAGAGGAAAGCAGTAGCAGTAGCAGTAGATGCCAACTTTTGATATGCATGCATGCATTCTTTGCTTGTTTATATTCATTCTTGTAAACTGAACATGCTCATATATCTATCTATCTATCTACCTGCTTAAGTATGTATGTATGCATTGTATTTTTATTTCCTTTGGAAAGTAAAGTTTATTTCCTGGCTGGCTGGCATGATGGCTCATGGATCCCTTAGCTGCAGCTACAGTTGGAGCTCAATCTGATCTCATCTGAAATGAATCTATAAATACAGAGTGTAGTTAGTTACAGAGTAGGAGAAATAGTTGCTGGATGCAGTTACTTGCATGGGCCTGGCTGATGAAGAAAAACTTTATATATATTCATACTGATGTTGACTCTATAAGTCATACTTATTGGACATGTTTTATGTGTTGATCCATCAATTGATCACATTGAGAAAGACCATCGTGTCTCCGACCATTTTGCAAAGGTCATCTCTCCGACCATCGTGTCGTGATGAATTTGTAGGTACCCCGAGAGGCCCTTGAGTTTGCCGGAATGTTGATTAACTTCCGTTCTGGCAAATTCGGGTACTCCATATGTCCTATTTTCAGCAAAGGTCATGCTGGAATTTTCCGTGAATTTTAGCATGACTTTGCTAAAAATAGGACATATGGGGTACTTGCGACTAATGCATGGGCCATGGTATCTTAGTACTTAGTTAAGTAGGATCAACTGCCCCGTCATTCTTGCTGCATTAAACCATAGGTGGCAATAGAGCCAAGTGATTAGGCCCAACTTAGAATTCTCCTTAGCATTGATAAACCCTAGATGATAAACCCAACATAGGTGGCAATAGAGCCAAGTGATTAGTGCCAAGTGATTAGGCCCAACCTATGGTGCCTCGGCTTAGGCTTTTAGGATGCCTCGGCGTCGACAAACCGTAAATGATAAAAGCTTAGCTTTTAGGATGCCTCGGTGTCGACAAACCCTAAATGATGAGACCATGATATTGTTGCTTGACAATAACCAACTTTTTGACCAAACTGTGTTCCTATTTAGAGCGAAACATGGCTAACAACGATGAGGCCGGCGGTTCGGGCGGCAAGCAATTCTGGGAGTTGTCCCAGGAGATGGAGGAACAACCTCATCGTTATGAGGACGCCGCAGAAGACAGCGATCCTGACTACACAACCCCTAGTGGCGTCGGGGATGACACCACTTATGGTGCCGCCGAGGATGCCACCACTGATGATGGCGGCGCACACACAGATGGTAGCCAACCAAAGAAGCAAAGGAAGGACCGGCGCCCGAATGCGCTTAGCACCCTCAAGGAGGAATTTACTCAAGTGGACTCCGATAAGCATCCAACGGAGCCCAAACATATAGTCAAGGGGTACTCGCTTCAACTTGGGTGCATTCTCCGGAGCACCGTCTCGATCAACACCGAGAACCATAGGCATAAGGAGCGAGGGAATTTGCGCAACCTCCTCTTCACGAAGCTGCACGAATGATACAAGTTCCCCGCCGATTTTGAAAACACACGCCTCTCAGGGAATAAAGTGAATAGTGCCGCCCTCACGAGGATGAGCACGACCCTATCTACTTGGAGAAGCGCGGTGAAGATAATGATTGATAAAGGTGATAGTTATGAGAAGATCAAGGAGAAATATTCTTCGATCAGCGAAGATGACTACAAGGAGTTCAATATCAAGTGCGAGAGCAACGCAACCTCCGAATCAAGTCAGTGGGGGAAAGAAATGCGGGAGTTGAACTTAGGGGAACACAAACTTGGTCCCGGCGGTTACAGAGTGGTGGAGCCTATATGGGACAAGGAGGACGCAGAGCGTGCCGAGCAGGGCCTACCGCCCTGCTTTGAGAAATACAGTGGTGACAAGCAGACCAGGAACTATGTCAGGGCCCGGTACAAGGAGGACCCGATAACAAAGGAGCTTACCACGGATCCGAAGACCAGGCCGCTTGAGCTTATTCTGGTAAGGGATACACCCCCGCGTAATTAGCTCCATATGGTTGCACTCTAATTAATCCCCAATATTTCTAAATGGTTCACGTTCCTTCCGCAGGAAACTGAAAGCAGTAGCGCGGGGTCGTCTCAGAGCTCCCCTTATGACACCCCTTTAAATAGGGCGTTGAAGTAATGAAAAACAAGGATAAGCTCACTAAGCCGACGTCAGCTGGTCGTGTGGCCGGCAAAGGCTTGTCCACAAAATGGGGGTCATACTATACCGCTGGTGTGCGGAAGGAGAAAAAGACCAGCTCGAAAAGCCAGACGCGCGAGGTTGAAGCACTCAAGGCACAAGTGGCGCGGATTCCGGAGCTTGTCCAAGAGCAAGTGGAACAACAACTGGGAACGAAGCTCAACGCCATGGTGCCTATGTTGATTCATGGGCTGATGACGTGGGTTGCGGGCGGTCAACAGGGGCCTCCCCTGGTTCCCAGTTTCACGGCCAGCAACTCGCACAGCGTGCAGGCGGCGCCATTGGTGTCTCCAGCGACGCCATTGGTGTCTCCGGCGGCGGCGCCATTGGTGTCTCCGGCGGAGGCGGTATTCGTGTCTCCGGCGCCGGCACGGGCATTGGAGCTTAATGCACCCGGGTGTACGCCGGCCGGCACCTCGCCAGAAAGCGCCCCCTCCGTTAGTTGCACGCCCGCCGTTGGTGGTGCCTTGACATTAGCCGAGCTCGACGGCATCACGGTAACTAAGCCTCTCGGCCGATGACTTCATGTCCTTTCCTTTGACTGGGCATCCCTGACGCCCTATACATGTTTTTGCAGGGCGCCGCCGACGTTTGTTGCACTCTTCTGCACTTCGTGGGCGCTGAGTTGGTCGATGTCGCCAAGGGCAGAATCGTTCAACCGGGCAACCGCATGTTCCACGGTAATTCGATGGCACCCACAGTTGAAGTGGTTCGGCTGCTGCCAGGCTGCGACGAGCTGTTACCTCCGATTCGACCAGCTGGGGTCGATGAAGAAGATTGGATGACCCTCAGCGCCTGCGTAAACTGGCCCCTGCTTTGGCCGAAAAGCCAGATTCGTTTGGGGCGGGGAACACCACCCCACAGAAAAGACCGCCAGTCGTGCCGGCGCCAAGCCATGGCAAGAACGCCGCAACGCTAACGGTCCTGTCGGACATCCCTATGGCACAGGATCCAGACAGCCCTATGGCACAGGATCCGGACGGCGACGACAACGACGACGGTACATTTACCAAAGTTGATAAGTCCTTTGCCGAACATGGGTACACTGACGAGTTCTGCGGGCCTCTTTCTCAAGAACCCAACCAAGACGACCGCGATCTAGCTGGTACGACGGAGAAATCCAATTGCAACAGGCGTCGTCTAGCGTTCAGTTATCAGGACACGCCTTCAGCTCCTGTCTTCACCGAGCCTCAGATAGGTGAGGTGCGAAATATTATCAGCACCAACATGCTCAAGAAGGCGGTCTGTGAGCAGAACTCGATCCCATTACAGGAGATCAAGAAGAAGGGACAGAAGCAAAAGACTAACAAGGGCGCCGGTGCGAGCCAGCCGGCACCGAGTTTGATCCGTGCTCAGGACGGGCCACCTTCACCTACGGATATCTCGAGGAGGGTGCATGTGGCGGGTAGGGCAATGCTACCGCAAAATATGCTGAATGCTACAACCGGTGCTATGCGGAGTCTGCACGACATTGTTCTTTCTTTGGAGAAGCGGCGTCTCAGATAGAAGGATTTGGAATACCCGGTTTTCGTGGCCAAGGTGCTAGAGGGCAAGGGCTTTGTGGATGGCGACATCGGGGGTACGATCCTCCTGCGGTTTGATGACATCTTTGCTATGTTTAACCTTCATCCGCTGCACTACACCTTCGTTCGGTTGTTTTCGCTGAGTATGGAGATGCAGATCATTAGAGACAAGACCCCGGACATCATGATAGTCGGCCCCTTCTACATGCGTGCCAAGCACTTGAGCAGCGCTGGGGACCGCCAAGTTGCGAGTTCACACCTCGAAGGCGTCATTCTGGCAAACCCAGATAAGGATAACTTCCTTGTGGCTTACTTTCCCAAGGAAGTCATCCACTAACCGCCCCGTAACATATGAGTTCTTAGATTTCGATCGTTCTTTTTTTTCTAACATTCCGTGTTCTGTGCAGTGACACACATTGCACACTCATCCTCTTAAGCCCGAAATATTCCATGGCCACGTATTTCGACCCGAACCATAACTCCAAGATAGACTACACAAATGTCAAGAATGTTCTTGATGATGTTCTCCCCGGCTGCGCCAAATCTGGAGGCACCTTCACCAGGGCAGTTCGTAAGTACGGCAAGCACACCTTCTCACACAATACAAATTTCTGCTGCGTCAAGCAGCCACCTCGTGGTCAGAAGGATGCCTACTACGCCCTCCATCACATGTGGGCGATCGTAAGGGACCATCATCAACTTCTGCTACCAGATAGTCTCAAAGATTGGGCCGCGAGGTTGTCGGCAACCCAGGACGTGGACCTCAGACAAGAATTCTTTCGCATCCAGTCGGAGTTTGCGGACATCATCCATCAAGATGTCCTTCATACCTCGGCGCAGTTCTACCTCAGATATCAACTGTCCAACAATGAGATAGATGGAACGCTACAAATGCAGGGTGACAACGACCACGATTTCATGACCATCACGACAGACGACGGCTTCATCCACGCCCCTGTCCGATGAGTCGAGTCGAAAGTAGTGATGTGTAGTTCTGAAACATTGATTGGCTCATGTTGTAATTAAACTTTAATGAATTCGTATGTCTCTTTGGTTTGGACAGTCATTCAACTTAGATGTAATCGATGCTATTTATTAGTAGGATCATGAATCATGCTATTAATGTCTTGCTTTTCTCTTTCGATCCTTTTGTTGCATACTTACATATTGCTTATGTATTGTCTGTTGTCTGTTTTTTGGCTTGTGCATAGAGATGTCATTGTATGTCGTGTACAAGGGTAAGGTTCCCGGAGTCTACGATGACTGGGAGGAGTGTCGGAGACAGGTTCACCGTTTCAGCGGTAACAGTTACAAACGGTACACCACTAGGGCGGAGGCCGAATCTAGATACGCCCGCTATCTAGAGGGAGAGAGGAGGGAGCATTGGAGGAACCAGATGAAGACCAGTTTGATCGCGATGATGCTCATCGTGATGACTGCAACTCTCTTTTATGTGATGGTAGTTTAGATGATCGATATCGACTTGTAATGTGAAGACAAACTCGATACTCGCGGTCTTGAGACTTGTAATGTTTTATTTTTGTTCAGTCTTTTGAATTCGGAGACTATATGATGAATTGTATTCGGAGACTAATCTTCTATTATATTTGATGAAGCTGATGTTGCTGTGTGCTGCTGTCTGTATTCTGTCCAATAATATATTTTGTAACCGGTGCAAAAATCAGAAAAGCAAAAAAAAAACCAAATATTCATAATAATGGCGCATCAAGGCAGAGTGCGCCATTAGTATGCCAAAGGATACTAATGGCGCATCAAGGCAGAGTGCGCCATTAGTATGACAAAGCACATGGTTACATATGGCCCCCCGGGAGGCATACTAATGGCGCATGGTGTTACATACTAATGGCGCACTGCTTGGTGCGCCATTAGTATACCAGATACTAATGGCGCACCAGTGGTGCGCCATTAGTAAAAAATACTAGTGGCGTGCTACTAATGGCGCACCGGTAGTGCGCCATTAGTAGGCAAAACCGGTGCGCCATTAGTAGGCCTTTTCCTAGTAGTGTTCGTTCGGCTGTTTTCGCTGAGTATGGACATGTGGATCATTAGAGACAAGACCCCAGACATCATGATAGTCGACCCCTTCTACATGCGTGCCAAGCTCTTGAGCAGCGCTGGAGACTGCCAAGTCGCGAGTTCACACCTCGAAGGCGTCATTTTGGCAAACCCAGATAAGGATAACTTCCCTGTGGCTTACTTTCCCGAGTAAGTCATCCCTTAACCGCCCCGTAACATATGATTTCTTAGATTTCAATCGTTCTTTTTTTTTCTAACATTCCGTGTTCTGTGCAGTGACACACATTGCACACTCATCCTCTTAAGCCCGAAATATTCCATGGCCACGTATTTTGACCCGAACCGTGACTCCAAGATAGACTACACAAATATCAAGAAAGTTCTTGATGATGTTCCCCTGGCTACGCCAAATCTGGAGGCACCTTCACCAGGGCAGTTCGTAAGTACGGCAAGCACATGTTCGCCCACAATACGATGTTCTGCTGCGTCAAGCAGCCGCCTGGCGGTCAGAAGAATGCCTACTACGCCCTCCATCACATGCGGGCGATCGTAAGGGACCATCATCACCTTTTGCTACCAGATAATCTCAAAGATTGGGCCGCGAGCTTGTCGGCAATCCAGGACGCGGACATCAGACAAGAATTCTTTCGCATCCAGTCGGAGTTTGCAGACATCATCCATCAAGATGTCCTTCATACCTCGGGGCAGTTCTTCCTCAGATATCAACCATCCAACAGTGAGATAGACGGAACGCTACAAATGCAGAACGTAGAACTAGCTAGCTAATCACAATAAGGAATCATATTAGTGGCCTCGACGCTGCTCCTCTAGGGTTTCGGGTGGCCTTGACAACGCTTCATGGGTTTGGGGTGGCCTCGACATAATGCTTCAAGGGTTTGGGGTGGCCTCGACAACAATGCTCTTTTAACTTGGTAAATTTGGGTGGCCTCGAGAGAGTTTGTCGGGTAGGGGCGCGGCGGGAGGGGGTAGGAGACCAACATCGTTTTTTCTCTAGGGTTTGGGTGTCCTCGAGAGTTCTGGTCGAAAGAAGAAGAAAAAAAAAGAGGAGAAGAAGAAGGGATAGGGGAGTAGAAGAAAAAAGTCTTCCACTCCTCTATTCCTTCTTCTTCCTCTTCTGATTTTTTTCCGACATCCCCCCTCATGTAAATGCGGTGGAAACACTTTATGAAAATGCGGTGGTGTCCGAGCCGGGCGGTTTTCTTTTCCTTCTTCATTTTTTCATCGTTTTTTCTTATATGTTTGTTTTCGTTTTCACTCTACATTTTCCTAATCATATAAATTAACTACACATATAAATAATGTATATATATGAACATATTTTTATGAATACATATAATTACACATCTGAAATTTTTCTAATCTTAATACTAAACTAAACTAAAATAATATATATATATATATATATATATATATATATATATGAACTTATACATAAATTGACCAAAAAAATACATTTATGAAAAAAAATACTATGAACATGTACACACATATATACACATACAAACACATATACACAAAAAATACAAAAAAATGCTATGAAAAGTGCAGGGTAGGGGCGGCGCGCGGCGCCAGCGCATGGCAGGGGCGGCGGCGCGGCGGCCGCGCAGGACAGGGGCGCAGGGGTGCGGGACGGAAGGGGCGTGGGAGCAGGCTGTGCTCACAGGGGGCGGCGGCGACGGCGAAGGCGAGCAGCCTGACGGCGTCGGTGGCGGCGGCGACAGCGAAGGCGAGCAACCTGATGGCGTCGGTGGCGGCGGCAACGGCAAGGTGGAGTAGGGGCGTCGGGCGGCGACGGCGACGAGGAGGAGCAGTGGGCATCGGGGGAGAAGTGGGGTATTTGGTTGACACTGCTAAGTGCTGCTTATATAGCAAAGCCATTAGTCCCGGTTGGTGGCACCAACCGGGACTAATGCACCCCTTTAGTCCCGGTTGTTGCCACCAACCGGGACCAAAGGCCTCTTTTCAGCAGCCCAAAGGGCAGGAAGCAGAGGGCTTTGGTCCCGGTTGATGGCACCAACTGGGACTTAAGGGTGGACATTGGTATCGGTTGGTGCCACGAACCGGTACCAATGCAGCCCCGTTAGTCCCGGTTGGTGCCATCAACCGGAACCAAAGGCCCCTGTGCTGCCCGCGTCATGGCCAAAGTTTAGTCCCACCACGCTAGTTGAGAGGGGCGCGCAGTGGTTTATAAGTCCCACCACGCTAGTTGAGAGGGGCGCGCAGTGGTTTATAAGCCCCACTGCCGCACCCCTCTCGAGCTCCTCTCCACTACAAGCTTACGGGCCTACTTGCTACTTGTTGGGCTTTCTGGGCCTACTGCGGGCCTGAATCCTGGCCCATGGATGGGTTTCTAGTCGTATTCAGGCCGTGGTGGCGCAGTTGGTGGCAATTTTTTTATTTATTCCAGTTTTTTGTTCTCTTTTTGCTATTATTTATTCTGTTTTGTTTCTACTTACAACAAAATACATATTTATTTTATTTTATTTTGTTTGTAATTACTTATTAATTTTATTTTATGATAATTCTTTTTGCTATTAAAGTTTCTAACAAAAAAAGTTCTTTATGAAAATTCTTTTTCCTTTTAATGATTTTGAACAGAAAATACTTTGATAATTTTAGTTGCATCAATTTTATATAATTTTAGTTTCAATAATACTAGAGGTTGCTTATAATGTTTTGAACAGAAAATACTTTGATAATTTTAGTTTCATAAATTTTATTTATGTTATTAAACTTTATTTTTTTATTTTGTTTCTACTTATCTATTTTATTAAAGTTTATATTATTTTGTTTCAAATTACTTATTTATTTTATTTTATTTTGGTTCTGACTTCATTTGTTATTTTTAATGCATTTACTGATTATTTTGAGCTATGAGACCATGAAATTGAAAAGCATTTGAAATGAACTCTGAAAAGGTTCCAAGTTGGCATGGTATCATCATTTCACCCACATAGCATGTGCAAGAAAGTACAGAGGCTTATGGCAAAAACTGGATACACTTCGTGTACAAAACGAACAATCTCTTTCAAAGTATCAGGGTTTTATACGGAAACTCGTCTATTACAAAGGGGTTTCAATTTTTTGAACTTATTTGAACTCCCTTCTTTTTCTGTGTTCAAAATGCACCATTCAAAGCCACATCATCAATTTACAACTCTTTCTGACTTCATTTGTTATTTTTCATGCACTTACTGATTATTTTGAGCTATAAGACCATGAAATTGAAAAGGATTTGAAATGAACTCTGAAAAGGTTCCAAGTTGGCATGGTATCATCATTTCACCCACATAGTATGTGCAAGAAAGTACAGAGGCTTACAACAAAAACTATATACACTTCGTGTACAAAACAGACAATCTCTTTCGAAGTATCAAGGTTTCATACGGAAACTCGTCTGTTACAAAGGGATTTCAATTTTTTTGAACTTATTCGAACTCCCTTGTTTTTCTTTGTTCAAAATGCACCATTCAATGCCACATCATCAATTTACAACCTTTCTGACTTCATTTGTTATTTTTCATTGATTTACTAATTATTTTGAGCTATAATACCAGAAATTGAAAAGCATTTGAAATGAACTCTGAAAAGGTTCCAAGTTGGCATGGTATCATCATTTCACCCACATAGCATGTGCGAGAAAGTAGAGAGGGTTACGGCAAAAACTGGATACACTTCGTGTACAAAATGGATAATCTCTTTTGAAGTATCAGGGTTTCATACGGAAACTCATTTGTTACGAAGGAATTTCATTTTTTTGAACTTATTTGAACTCCCTTATTTCTGTGTGTTCGAAATGCACCATTCAAAGCCACATCATCAATTTACAACCCTTTCTGACTTTATTTGTTAATTTTCATGCATTTACTGATTATTTTGAGCTATAAGACCATGAAATTGAAAAGCATTTGAACTGAACTCTGAAAAGGTTCCAGGTTGGCATGGTATCATCATTTCACCCACATAGCATGCGCAAGAAAGTATAGAGGGTTACGGCAAAAGCTGGATACACTTCGTGTACAAAACGGACAATCTCTTTCGAAGTATCAGGGTTTCATACGGAAACTCGTCTGTGACAAAGGAATTTCATTTTTTTGAACTTATTTGAACTCCATTGTTTTGTTGTGTTCAAAATGCACCATTCAAAGCCACATCATCAATTTACAACCCTTTCTAACTACATTTTTTATTTTTCATGCATTTACTGATTATTTTGAGCTGTAAGACCATGAAGTTGAAAAGCATTTGAAATGAACTCTGAAACCAAATTACATACATAATTCTCCAGAGCATTAAAACCAAAGTACATACATAGTTATCATTGAACAACATATAGCTCTCCAGAGCATCTAATTAAACCATACATTGAAATTATGTAAAACATTTCAATGCAACAACAAATGCGATCATAATCGCAACCAAGGTAACAACTGATCCAACTGCATAATGATACCAAGCCTTGTTATGAATGGCATATTTTCTAATCTTTTTAATCTTCAACCGCATTGCATTCATCTTGATCTTGTGATCATCGATGACAACCGCATCATGCAACTCCAATATCATCTTCTCCTCCTCAATTTTTCTTATTTGTTCCTTCCACTAATTGTTTTCTTCTTCAACTAAATTTAACCTCTCGACAATAGGGTCGGTTGGAATTTCTGGTTCAACAACCTCCTAGATAAATAAAATCTATGTCACATTGGTCAGCATAATTGTCATAAAGAATAAATGAACCAAATAGTTATGAAAAGATAATATATACCACATCTGAATCATAGATAGGACGAGGGCCGACGGGGACAAATGGTTCCACACGAACCGGGACCAATGCCCACGAGGCCCCGGCCGCCCCCCTGGGCTCAAGAACCGGGTCTAATACCACCCATGGGTCCCGGTTCTTGAAGAACCAGGACTAATGGGCTGCCCAAGCTCGAACGGTAGCCCTGTTTTCTACTAGTGCTACGATGGAATTACTCACGCACGGCGGTGAGCATCATGAAATTGGTGATGGAGCATGGTTGATGATGACGACGGCGACGAATCCCCCTCTCCGGAGCCCTGAACGGACTCCAGATCAGCCCTCCCGAGAGAGTTTAAGGCTTGGCGGTGGCTCCTATCGTAAAACGCGATGAATCTTTCTCTATGATTTTTTTCTCCGCGAACATGAATATATGGAGTTAGAGTTGAGGTCGGTGGAGGTCCAGGGGGCCCACAAGGCAGGGGCGGGGCCACCCTCGTGGACAGGGTGTGGGCCCCCTGGTGCAGATTCTTTCGCCAGTATTTTTTATTAATTCCAAAAAGTTTCTCCTTGGATTTTTAGGTCATTCCGGGAACTTTTATTTCTGCACAAAAATAACATCATGGCAGTTCTGCTGAAAACAGTGTCAGTCCGGGTTAGTTCCATTCAAGTCATGCAAGTTAGAGTACAAAACAAGGGAAAAAGTGTTTGGAAAAGTAGATACGACGGAGACGTATCACCTTCCCTCCTCCCCCGCCGGCCACCCTCCCGCGCCGGCCCTCCTCCCCCACCGGTCGCCCCCCACCCCGCACCGGCCGTCCTCCACCGGGAGGTACTCCTCCTCCCTCCTTCCTCCTCCTCCATAGTTTATTTTGAACCCTAGCTAGTTGAAAAATGTAGGTTAAATCTTAGAATAATGTCGTAGGTTATGATCTTAGGTGTTTAATCTTAGGTGTTTAATCTTAGAATAATGTAGCATGAACCCTAGCTAGTTATGATCGAACCATGTTCAAAATGTAGTATTTTAATTAGGTGTAGATAATATAATTTAGGTATTTTAGGTGTTTAATCTTAGAATAATGTAGTATGAACCCTAGTTATGATCGAACGATGTTGAAAATGTAGGTTTTTAATTAGGTGTAGTTAATAGAATTTAGGTGTTTTAGGTGTATTTAACATAATTCTAGGTTGATTCGTTTTGAAGTGGACATGTTATATTTTGAACATGTCACATTTGTTGTTATTTTTTAGTTAAAGAAATTATTCCCGCATCGACGTCGACGATGCATATCCCGCATCCTCGTCATCGACTCGGTGGAGGAGGCCTGCTTGATCAGAGGCGCCGTGTCCGGTACTGGGCTCCACCGGGCTGGTACTGGGATGTGCTTCCTTCCAAGGGACACAACTTGGTGAGGAGCTAGCCCGTCGTTGACCTGAACCTTCTTTGGTGGCGGTCACGTGGGGCAGTGACGGTGCGGAGGCTTGAGGACACCGCGGAGGTGGTACGTCACCGTGTCAGCGAGGAGGACAAGCACGTCCCTCGCAACATGGTTGTGTTGGAGGGTAGGTTCTCCAATACCTGGCAGGTTCGTCACGGATCTCACTGGATCTATGATCCTGTGATGGTTCCTTTTCTTTGGGTGTCCACCACCCGCGCCGATACCCGTTGTTCGCTAGGGTTTTAGCTGTATTAGTGAGGTTATATGTATGATACTATTCGAATTTATTAGTGATAATATTCGACGATGTACGGACGCAAGAGATGATTTAGTTTTTTCTTATTGAATGCATGCTAATTTGAATACTAATTTATTTTATGATTTAGTTTTCCTTATTGAATGCTCAAATTGGATAACTACTCATATTTAGAATGCTCAAATTGGAGAGCACTATGCAAGGCGTATGCATTTCATTAGTTGATAGCTTATAGGGTTTCACTAAGTCCTAAGAAGAGGTTAATAATGTTTTTATTTATATTTTGTTCTGGCAGCCAAATCTCCATGTCGTCGCCACCGTCGTCCCCGTCACCGAACCCCTCCGACCTCGAGGTGAGACCAGCCAAATCTTCATGTCAATGTGAGTCCTATAAGATATTTTAAAATGTTTTTGTTCATATTTTCAACCATTGAAATGCAATGACCATCAAGTTTGAATGCAAATAGGATATGTGCTTTCCCAAGTGGCCATGTTTGCAGGTAACACCTCGAGTGGCTTATGTTTTGCTGGAGTGTTGATTAATTTTTGTTCCAGCAAATTTCAGGTGTTCGATATGTCCTTTTTATCCAAAGGTCATGCCAGATTTTTCCATGAATTTTGGCATGACTTATTCTAGAATATGTAGGAAATATCGAGTGGCCTGGATTTTCTAGAAAGATAATTAAACGACATTTCAGGTTGACTTTAAGTCTGTTGAGGTTCCATACATGACAATGAAAAAATGAGTGAGGGAGAAAGTTTGCACCATATATGAGAGAGAAAGAATCCCGACTGTTGTCGTGGGGGTCATTTCTCCTTCTTCTCCTTGTGCTAGACCTTTGTTATGCACTAGGGGAAGGAGGAGAAACAACCATCACCGACGGTCGAAAAATAAGTGAGGGAGTGTGTCCACCATATATGAGAGAAGAAGAATGTTGACTGTTGTCATGGGGGTCGCTTCTCCTTCATTCCCGTGTGCTAGACATTTTGGTTTAATGCACTCGGGGACGAAGGGAGGAGCGACTTTGATAGCCTGGATTTCCTTTCTCTCTTTTTTTGGACTTCCTAATGCCTTTGCTTTGGATTTGGAGTTTTGAATCAATTCAAATGGACTTGAACACTTAGGCCTACCGTTGATTTTCATCCAGGTGAGCTATCCACCCCTAGCTCAACTTTCTTTCTGAAATACTCCAAAAATAACCCAAGGAATATTTTTCATAAAAGAAAAATCACTTGAGAGAAGTATTCTCCAAAGCAACCCTCATTTTTATTGCTCCTAAAATCCTGAGAAAATTCACAAATATTCTTTGAACCCTAGGGCGCCTGTGTGAGCAAAAATATTGCATAACTTTTTGGAATATTTTTGCTATAGAAAATCATTTCTGTTCTAGATAGATTTGCCACTAACACAACAAGTATAATTTTCCTTGATCCTTTGGGGCTGATGTTTTCTGAGCTTCAATACCTTCCTAAGAGAATGATAAACCCCGAAGCCCATCCCTTAAGTTTTACTATATCTCTCACAGTTAACCTCACAAGTTTTGATCCAGAAACTTGCCAGGAAGAAGCGCACTCGCACAGCTCAGCTGTGACCCATACAAACACATAGAATGACCAGACATGAATTTTGCCCTTAGCTTAGCCTGAGGTCAGAGTTCACGTGGTGACCACGTTCGTCCAGGGGTGTTGGCATGCAGCCAGCGCGCTTTGTGACGCACCCGCGCCTTTGTTGAGCACGTGCTCACTTCCCCGACCACCGCACCTTGCCATACCACGCCACCATCCTCGTCTCCACCCCCTTAACTCTGCCCTGGCACTCGCCGATGCCGGAGCTCGCTGCAGCGAGCACGGGCATGGCGCGGCCAAGCCAACAATGCGCCCATGCCCCTGTGCTCGTTGCGTACTTGGCTCCTGTGCTTGGTTCCGCACGTCCATAGTTCTCGCATGAGCCATGATATCTTCTCCCCCTCTCACTAACGCCATTCATCGCCAGGCGCCCTGTTGGGGAACGTGTTAATTTTAAAAATTTCCAACGATCACGCAAGATCTATCTATGTGATGCATAGCAATGAGAGGGGAGAGTGTGTCCACGTAACCTCGTAGACCAAAAGCGGAAGCGTTTCAATAACACAGTTGATGTAGTCAAACTTCTTCACGATCCAACTGATCCAGTACCAAACGCACGACACCTCTGTGTTTAGCACACGTTCAGCTTGATGATGTCCCTCGTGCTCTTGATCCAGTTGAAGACGAGGGTGCGTTTCATTAGCACGACAGCGTGGCGACTGTGATGATGATGCTACCGACGCAGGGCTTCGCCTAAGCACTATGACAATATAACCGAGGTGTGTAATTGTGGAGGGGGGCACCACACACGGCTAAAAGATCAACTTTTGTGTCTATGGGGTGCCCCCTGGCCACGTATATAAAGGAGGGTAGGGAAGAGGTGGCCGGCCCAAGGGGGGCGCGCCAGGTCTGGGGAATCCTACTAGGACTCCCCAGTCCAAGTAGGATTCTCCTCCTCTTTCGTATTCCTATTAGGAGAAGGAGGGAAGGAGGAAGAGGGGAGAAGGAAGGAGGGGGGCGCCGCCCCCTCCTAGTCCAATTTGGACCAGCCCATTGGGGGGGGGGGGCGGCCACCCCTTGAGGCCCTTCTCTCCTTTCCCATATGGCCCATTAAGGCCCATTACTTCCCCCAGCGAATTCCGTAACTCTCCGGTACTCCAAAAAATACCCGAATCACTCGGAACCTTTCCAATGTCCGAATATATCCTTCCAATATATCGATCTTTATGTCTCTACCATCGTAGGTCAACCAGAGTATGATCTTTCAATGAGTAGAACCTATGACTGTGGCATATGAAATGACTTTCATTCTCTTTCTATTTTTTGCCATGGTCAGGCTTTGAGTCTTACTGAACTTTACACCTTGTAATACAGATAAGAACTCCTTCTTTGACTTTTTGAACTCTTTCAAAAACTTGTCAAGATATTTACTCATTGAAAAATCTTATTAAGCGTCAGCTTTCACCGAGGTCTTTCTTTGAAAAACTCTTATTCAAGTATCCCTTTATGCTATCTAGAAATTCTATATCATTTCCAATCAACAATATGTCATCCACATATAATATTAGAAATGCTATAGAGCTCACACTCACTTTCTTGTAAATACAGGCTTCTCAAAAAGTCTGTATAAAACCATATGCTTTGATCACACTATCAAAGCGTTTATTTCAACTCCGAGAGGCTTGCACCAGTCCAAAAATGGATCGCTGGAGCTTGCACACTTTGTTAGCACCTTTGGATCGACAAAACCTTCTAGTTGCATCATATACAACACTTCTTCCAGAAATCCATTCACGAATGCAGTTTTGACATCCATCTGTCAGATTTCATAAAATATGGCAACTGCTAACATGATTCGGATGGATTTAAGCATCGCTATAGTTGAGAAAATCTCATTGTAGTCAACACCTTGAACTTTTCAAAAACCTTTTTGCGACAAGTTGAGCTTTCTAGATAGTAACACTACTATCAGCGTCCGTCTTCCTCTTGAAGATCCATTTATTTTCTATGGCTTGTCGATCATCGGGAATGTCCACCAAAGTCCACACTTTGTTCTCATACATGGATCCCATCTCAGATTTCATGGCCTCAAGCCATTTCGCGGAATCTGGGCTCATCATCGCTTCCTCATAGTTCGTAGGTTCATCATCGTATAGTAACATGACTTCCAGAATAGGATTACCGTACCACTCTGCTGCGGACCATACTCTGGTTGACCTACGATGTTCTGTAGTAACTTGATCTAAAGTTTCATGATCATCATCATTTAGCCTCTTCACTAATTGGTGTAGGAATCACTGGGACTGATTTTTGTGATGAACTACTTTTCCAATTCGGGAGAAGGTACAATTACCTCATCAAGTTCTACTTTCCTCCCACTAACTTCTCCCGAGATAAACTCCTTCTCTAGAAACGATCCTTTCTTAGCAATGAATGTCTTGCCTTCGGATCTGTGATAGAAGGTGTACCCAACAATTTCCTTTGGGTATCCTATGAAAACGCACTTCTCCGGTTTGGGTTCGAGCTTATCAGGTTGAAGGGTTTTTCACATAAGCATCGCAGCCCCAAACTTTAAGAAACGACAACTTTGGTTTCTTGCCAAACCATAGTTCATCAAGCGTCATCTCAACGGATTTTGATGGTGCCCTATTTTAAGTGAATGCAGCTGTCTCTAATTCATAACCCCAAAATGATAGTGGTAAATTGGTAAGAGACATCATATATTGCACCATATCTAATAAAGTACGGTTACGACGTTTGGACACACCATTACGCTGTGGTGTTCCAGGTGGCGTGAGCTGTGAAACTATTCAACATTGTTTTAAGTGAAGGCCAAACTCGTAACTCAAATATTCACCTCTGCGATCAGATCATAAAACTTTATTTTCTTGTTACAATGATTCTCTACTTCACTTTGAAATTCTTTGAACTTTTCAAATATTTCAGACTTGTGTTTCATTAAGTAGATATACCCATATCTGCTCAAATCAACTCTGAAGGTCAGATAATGATACCTGCCACGAGCCTCAACACTCATCGGACCGCATACATTGGTATGTATTATTTCCAATAAGTCATTAGCTTGTTCCATTGTTCCGTAGAATGGAGTTTTAGTCATCTTGCCCATAAGGCATGGTTCGCAAGTATCAAATGATTCATAATCAAGTGATTCCAAAAGCCCATCATCATGGAGTTTCTTCGTGTGCTTTACACCAATATGACCTAAACGGCTGTGCCTTAAATATGTTGCACTATCATTATCAACTTTGCATCTTTTGGCATCAATATTATGAATATGTGTATCATTACGATCAAGATTCAATAAACCATCAAGATTGGGTGTTTGACCATAGAAGGTTTTATTCATGTAAACAGAATAACAATTATTCTCTGTCTTAGATGAATAATCATATCGCAATAAACATGATCTTATCATATTTATGCTCAACGCAAACACCAAATACCATTTATTTAGGTTCAACACCAATCCCGAAAGTATAGGGAGCATACGATGATGATCATATCAGTCTTGGAACCACTTCCAACATACATCGTAACTTTATCCTTAACTGGTCTCTATCTATTCTGTAACTCATGTTTCGAGTTACTAATCTTATTAACCGAACATGTATCGAATACCCAGGGGCTACTATGAACACTAGCAAGGTACACATCAATAACCTGTATATGAAATATACCTTTGTTCACTTTGCCATCCCTCTTTTCCACCAAATATTTGGGGTAGTTCTGCTTCCAGTGACCATTTCCTTTGCAGTAGAAGCACTCAGTTTCAGGCTTAGGTCTAGCTTTGGGTTTCTTCACGGGAGTGACAACTTGCTTGCCATTGTATTTGAAGTTCCCTTTCTTTCCCTTTTCCCTTTTCTTGAAACTAGTGGTCTTGTCAATCATCAACACTTGATACTTTTTCTTGATATCTACCTTCGTCAATTTCAGCATTATGAAGAGCTCGGGAATCGTTTTTGTCATCCCTTGCATACTATAGTTCATCATGAAGTTCCAGTAACTTGGTGATGGCTACTAGAGAACTCTGCCAATCACTATCTTATCTGGAAGATTAGCTCCCACTTGGTTCAAGCGATTGTAGTACCCAGAAATTTTGAGTACATGCTCACTAGCTAAGCAATTATCCTCCATCTTTTAGGCGAAGTACTTATCGGATATCTCATACCTCTTGACACGGGCATGAGTCTGAAAAGCCAGTTTCAGCTCTTGGAACATCTCATATGCTCGGTGGCATTTCAAAAACGTTTTTGAAGTCCCGGTTCTAAGCTATCAAGTATTCATCATATTGAGCTAGCCAAACGTTCATAACGTCTGCATCTGCTCCTGCAATAGGTCTGTCACCTAGCGGTGCATCAAGGACATAATTCTTCTGTGGAGCAATGAGGATACACCTCAGATAACGGACCCAGTCCGCATCATTGCTACTACCATCTTTCAACTTAGTTTTCTCTAGAAACATATTAAAAACATAGGGAAGCTATAACGCGAGCTATTGATCTACAACATAATTTGCAAAATACTATCAGGACTAAGTTCATGATAAATTAAAGTTTAGTTAATCATATTACTAAAGAACTCCCACTTAGGTAGACATCCCTCTAGTCATCTAAATGATCACATGATCCAAATCGACTATACCATGTTCGATCATCATGTGAGATGGAGTAGTTTTAAATGGTGAACATCACTATGTTGATCATATCTACCATATGATGCACGCTCGACGTTTTGGTCTCCAGTGTTCCGAGGCCATATCTGTATATTCTAGGCTCGTCAAGTTTAACCTGAGTATTCTACGTGTGCAAAACTAGCTTACACCCATTGTATGTGAACATAGACCTTATCACACCCGATCATCATGTGGTGTCTCAGCACGAAGAACTGTCGCAACGGTGCATACTCAGGGAGAACACTTATACCTTGAAATTTAGTAAGGGATCATCTTATAATGCTACCGCCGTACTAAGCAAAATAAGATGCATAAAAGATAAACATCACATGCAATCAAAATGTGTGATATGATATGGCCATCATCATCTTGTGCTCATGATGTCCATCACAGGAGCCCATCACATCATAGCAAGCCCTGCAAAAACAAGTTAGACGTCCTCTACTTTGTTGTTGCAAGTTTTGCATGGCTACTACGGGCTTCTAGCAAGAACCATTCTTACCTACGCATCAAAACCACAACAATTTTTTTTCAAGTGTGCTGTCTTAACCTTCAACAAGGACTAGCCATAGTCAAACTCGATTCAAGTAAAGTTGGAGAAATAGGCACCCGCCAGCCACCTTTGTGCAAAAGCACGTCGGTAGAACCAGTCTCATGAACGCGGTCATGTAATGTAGGTTCGGGACACTTCATCCAACAATACCGCTGAATCAAAGGAAGATGTTGGTGGTAAGCAGTATGCCTATTATTGGCCACAACTCTTTGTGTTCTACTCGTGCATATAACATCTACGCATAGACCTATCTCGGATGCCACTGTTGGGGAACGCGGTAATTTTCAAAAATTTCCTACGATCGTGCAAGATCTATCTATGTGATGCATAGCAACGAGAGGGGAGAGTGTGTCCACGTACCCTCGTAGACCAAAAGCGAAAGCGTTCCAATAACGCGGTTGATGTAGTCGGACTTCTTCGCGATCCAACCGATCAAGTACTGAACGGGCGGCACCTCCGCGTTCAGCACACGTTCAGCTCGATGGCGTCCCTCATGCTCTTGATCCAGTTGAGGACAAGGGTGAGTTCCATCAGCACGACGGAGTGGTGACTGTGATGAGGATGCTACCGACGCAGGGCTTCGCCTAAGCACTATGACGATATGACCGGGGTGTGTAACTATGGAGGGGGCACCGCGCATGGCTAAAATATCAACTTGTGTGTCTATGGGGTGCCCCTGGCCACGTATATAAAGGAGGGGAGGGAAGAGGTGGCCGGCCCAAGGGGGGCACGCCAGGTGTGGGGAATCCTACTAGGACTCCCCAGTCCAAGTAGGATTCCCCTCCTCTTTCCTATTCCTAGTAGGAGAAGCAGGGAAGGAGGTAGAGGGGAGAAGGAAGGAGGGGGGCGCCGCCCACTCCTAGTCCAATTCGGACCAGCCCATGGGGGGGCACCCCTTGAGGCCCTTCTGTCCTTCCTTGTATGGCTCATTAAGGCCCATTACTTCCACAGGCAAATTCCGGTAACTGTCCGGTACTACAAAAAATACCTGAATCACTCGGAACCTTTCCGATGTCCGAATATAACCTTCCAATATATAGTTCTTTATGTCTCGACCATTTCGAGACTCCTCGTCATGTTCGTGATCTCATGCGGGACTCCGAACAAACTTTGGTCATCAAAACACATAACTCATAATACAAATCGTCATCGAGCGTTAAGCGTGCGGACCCTACGGGTTCGAGAACCATGTAGACATGACCGAGACACATCTCAGGTCAATAACCAATAGCGGAACCTGGATGCTCATATTGGCTCCTACATATTCTACGAAGATCTTTATCGGTCAAACCGCATAACAACATACGTTATTCTCTTTGTCATCGGTATGTTACTTGCCTGAGATTCGATCGTCGGTATCATCATACCTAGTTCAATCTCATTACCGGCAAGTCTCTTTACTTGTTCTGTAATACTTCATGCTGTAACTAACTTATTAGTCACAATGCTTGCAAGTCTTATAGTGATGAGTATTACTGAGAGGGCCCAGAGATACCTCTTCGAAACACGGTGTGACAAATCCTAATATCAATCTATGCCAACCCAACAAACACCTTCAGAGACACCTGTAGAGCATCTTTATAATCACCCATTTATGTTGTGACGTTTGGTAGCACACAAAGTGTTCCTCCGGTATTCGGGACTTGCATAATCTCATAGTCTGAGGAATATGTATAAGTCATGAAGAGAGCAGTAGCAATGAAACTATAACGATCATAATGCTAAGCTAACGGATGGGTCATGTCCATCACATCATTCTCCTAATGAAGTGATCCCATTCATCAAATGACAACACATGTCTATTGTTAGGAAACATAACCATCTTTGATTAATGAGCTAGTCAAGTCACGACATACTAGGGACACTATGTTTTGCCTAAGTATTCAGACATGTACTAAGTTTTCGGTTAATACAATTCTAGCATGAATAGTAAACATTTATCATGAAATAAGGAATAAATAATAACTTTATTATTGCCTCTAGGGCATATTTCCTTCACGCCCTTCCAGAGAACTCCGGCAAGCCCTCAATCCCCGCCTCGGCCTCTCCTATAAATAGACCCCTCCCGAGCTTATTTCTCCTCACCACTGCTCGCACACAACCACTGCGACACCGTTGCCGGTGTAAAAACCGGCAGATGTCGGGTAGGGGGTCCCAAACTGTGCGTCTAAGGCTGATGGTAACAGGAGGCAGGGGACATGATGTTTACCCAGGTTTTGGCCCTCTCTATGGAGGTAATAGCCTATTTCCTACTTGATTGATCTTGATGAATATGAGTATTACAAGAGTGGATCTACCACGAGATCGTAATGGCTAAAACCCTAGAAGTTTAGCCTGTATGATTGTGATTGCCTCTACGGACTAAGCCCTCCGATTAATATAGACACTAGAGGGGGCTAGGGTTGTACAAAGTCGGTTATAGAGAAAAGGAATCTTCATATCCGAATGCCAAGCTTGCCTTCCACGCCAAGGAGAGTACCATCCGGACACGGGACGAAGTCTTCTGTCTTGTATCTTCATACCCCAACAGTCCGACACACACTACGTAGTCCGGCCGTCTGAGGACCCTTTAATCCAGGACTCCTTCAGTAGCCCCTGAACTAGGCTTCAATGACGAGGTGTCCGGCGTGCAGATTGTCTTCGGCATTGCAAGGCGGGTTCCTCCTCCGAATACTCAAAAATAGTCTTTGAACACAAGAAATGTGTCCGGCTCTGCAAAAAAAATTCCACACACAACCGCAGAGAGTATAATGTTTCATGAGTCCAATCCGCTGACAACTTTTTAGAACGTGACTTCACTTCGCCGCCCGGCCACTATGTGAACCGTTTTTAGCCTGCCGCTTCATATTTTGAGATGTGGTTTCATTGGCACTTCTTGTCAAAGCAGAGATCATGTGCCCTTATTGCGGGATTCCCATCAATACGGGCATGGGTTACCCAACCGCGCCGTCTGCACGGCCCTTGGGGAATAGGCGAGTTTTAAGGCGAGTGGGGAAGCGCTTGATATTCGCTGCCTTTATAAGGAGATAAGGATTCACCCCTTTTCACCCACGCCTTCTCTCTCTCTGCCTCCCCCATTCTCGAGCTCCAGCACCCAAGTTCTCATCTTTTCTACCCCAAGAAAGCACTCCAACCATGTCCGGATCCGAAGCCCAGGGCAAGTGGATGGCCTCCTCCATTAAGGAGAATGACATAACCCAGCTCTGGGAGGCTGGATATTTGGCCAAGGAAATCACCATCGGCCTTTTGGAGCCCCATGAGAGGGTTGTATTCATCCCCCACTTCGTCCACAGGCTGGGATTTCCTCTCCACTAGTTCGTCCGCATACTCATGTTCTACTATGGGCTGGATTTCCATGATCTGGCCCCCAACTCCATCCTCAACATCTCGACATTCATTGTCATGTGTGAGGCATTCCTCTGCATTCCACCCCACTTCGGATTATGGCTAAAGATCTTCAATGTGAAGCCGAAGATGGTGAGTGGCCAGCATGCAGAGTGCGGGGGCGCCATGGTGAGCAAGATGCCCAACGTCGCATGGCCCGAAGGCTCCTTCGTGGAGACCGTCAAGGGGTGGCAGAAATCATGGTTGTATATCACAGAGCCGCGCGACACAACCTAGGTCGCGGCTCCCGAATTCCGGTCCGGAGCCCCAATGCAGCTCACCTCTTGGCCGGAAAAGGGCCTGGACTTGTCTTTGCCAGACGAGCTCACAGTGCTTCAGATGCGCATCAAGAGCATGATAGATAAGAACATCAAGCTTTTCAATGTGATCTAGGTGATGCTTATTTGCCAGATCCTTCCGTGCCAACGTCGGACTTGCCATTTGTGGGAGTATGATCCGGCCAAGCACCAGACCTTGCGGCAGTTCTTCGGCACTATGCACGAAGACATCTGGATGGTGCTCTTCAAGGCCAACAAGATGCGGCCGGCTACGACCGAGGACCGCGGGCACGACTTGGCCTGTCCCGCTAGTCCGGTAAGTTTTTTCATGTTTTCAAGGTGTGTCCTTTACTTGCATAGTCGAGGAAGACGCCTAAGCCTCCCTGCAAATTCTCTCATGGTTGGACAAAGAAGGCGGAGCGGATTCAATGTCCGGCTCTGCTGCCCGAAGACCCAGAAATCCCGCTTCTGACGAAGATGCTGGTTCCGGTGGCTTATAAGGCGCCGAATAATAAGGCCAAGAAGAAGGCCAAGGGGACCAGAGGTGGTCTTCGTCGCAAGGGTGCTTAGTACATGACGTCCGAATACACTGAGACTCACTCCTCCACCGCCGAGGACGAAGAGGAGGACAAGGAAGAAGAAGAGCACCATTCCCCCCTGTGGGGGGAAGAAAGAAAAGGACGGGCTCCACGCATTTTGAGGCCGAGGCATCCAAGAAGGGGAAAACATCCCTCCCGGACAATGCAACAGCGGCCAGCCACAACAGCTCGGAATGGCGCCCCAGGGGCAAGCCCCTGGCCAAATCGTGAGTACTCAAAAACCCAGACACATTCATATATACGGACTCACTACTTCATAGTATTTAACGTGTTGAATCTTGTATTTGCAGTGCAGCTCGGTTCAACCTCGAGCGATCCTCATCTTCGGGGGATTCGCTGGACCAGGAGGCAATGGACAGCGGGACCCTTCCAGCAGCCCCCTCTCCCAAGGCCATGGAGGACACCGAGGTGCTGTCCTGAAGGATCCTAGGCCAGGGAGAGCTTCAGGACGCCGTCCGGGCGGCACAGAGGGTGAAACCTCAGCCGCCGGACACATGGGGGAGCGAATCCCCATGGAGACTGGTGATGGGGGCCATATTCAGTACGACCCCCAACCGAATACAGTTCCGGAGCCCGCTACGGCTCGAGAATCAGGCAAGCAGCCTCTTTTGAAAGAAGGAGGTGCGCCTATTCCACCGGTGACCTTTGTCCATCCAGAGGCACCAGACACTCTAATGGAAGTGTAGCAAGGTGCTTCCGTTGTTGAGGAACACCGTACCCTTATGGGTACGGTGGTTGAGAAGATTCAGTTCGCTCTGCACCAGCCTTCTAATAGGCTTTGACGTAAGCAACGCAATTATGTAAAAAGAATGGCATAGTATAGACAGTAGCCCCTGAGACACTGCCTGGTATTCAAAAAGAAAAGCCGGACAGAGGATCGAACAAGTTTCGCAGGAGACTAACCAGATGAGTCAATGTGAACAAGCAGGCGTCGTTACCAGCTGCGACTTCTCATACTACGGATCTTTGCGGACTGAAGCAGAGTCTGGAGCAGGCCGAGGAAGAGCTTGGCCGTGTGAAAAAGCAGTTGGAGGATAAATGAGGTATCCAATGACCTTCTGTATGTTCAGTAAGGATGAATAATTTGTGCTGACTAAACTGCCATGATATTTGCAGGAGCAGAAACCGAGGTGGAGGCACTCAAGAAGGCATTGGCCGAGGACGAGGGGAGAGTGGCCAAGGAACAAGCTGCCCGTGAAAAGCATGACGCCAGGGACAGTGAGGTCCAGTAGGAGCTCTAGGACGCCATCAAGAATTGTGAGTCCTTGGAGCGCAACATTACGGATCAAGGGTCCGAACTTGCCAAGGCCCGCCAAAGCGCACACGATGCCCAGGTTGAAGCCCAGGGCGCCCTCCAGGAAATCCAGGAGGCCAGAAAAATCGCGGCGGGTAAGGCCTTTATTATGCAGAGAAAATATGTGAAGAAAAGGTTCCTCTTACTAACCCGGATTTGGAGTTCTCCAGGGGCGTTTGCGGATCTGCCGCACAACATTTCAGACGCTGCGGAGTTCTTCCAAGCCGAAGAGGGGAGCTCTATGGATAAGCTGTTTTGGTCGCAATACCTTGCGCCAGAACATCCGGCACTCTTTAGTGATCAGCTAAAACAGCTGATCGAATTGCATAGGGCGGTCTAACTAGCCATGAAGGATTTAATAATCTGGCTATGGCCAGCCGAAGCCATACCCAGCAGCTACTTCAGGCTCGTGAAGCGGCTGGTCAATGCCTGCCCTTGGCTTGATGCCATCAAGCAGTCGGTCTGCATCAAAGCCATGCAAATGGACTTTGCTCGAGTCAAGATACACTGGTTGAAGATGGACACCATGAAGGTTGCGACTGAGGGACCGCACGCAGGCAAGGAGCACCGCACACCCGAGCTGTATTTTGACAATGTCTTGGAGGGATCCCACATTGTGGCAGAGCAATGTGCTAACGATATTATATTTACATCAATAGATTCATGTTATCTTGTCCTATATTATGAAATAGAGCCCTTATGTAATATAATGCTTGTTATTTAAAAATTTTACCTCCTGTTCGGCCGTTTTGTTTAATATGAGAGTTGGCCAGTCGTCGGCTTCCGCCCCCACGTAGGTAGTACGAGGGTGTTCGAGATGAATCTAAATACTCTTTATTCCAAAGTTTTGGTCCTTAAAGGAGGTGTTTAGTGCAATGAACTAGGAAATTAGACTATATGGCTTTATCACCCTCACTTAGCCATAGGAGTTTGACAATAAAAAATTAGGCGCAACCCCAAGTATTCATATATCCGAACTTGGGATGTTGTAAACACCTGATCATATAAAACCGATTCATCGCATAATGCGGAGAAAATCGCAAAAGATTTGAGACCTCTCAAACAGCCGACCGACTCACGCCGCATCATGACAGTTAGTTTTCGGCTTTCTCTACTGAGGTGCTCATCCGGATGAACCAGGACACAATCGCAGTAGTTCTCCCTTTACTACCTTAGCCGATATAGCGGAACGTAAGGTAGTAAGCACAGGAGCCGGGCAACCAAACTATTGACCAAAGACATGATTCGGAGTCGATGCATATAATGCTATAAGTTCGGGGTGCCAAACTATACTGTAAAAAGTGTTCGGACTTGGTTGCCATATTATGGGGCATAATGTAGCCCCTGGTGAATTAAGGCGTACCAGAGTGTACGGGTGCAATTGATACGAATATCAAGAAAAAAAGAAAAAAAGAAGTAGTAGGCTAATGCCGCATAAATTGGGTCGCGAACTATTTTCCATTATGGTTTCATTAATACGTCAAAGCGTATTTGTACAAGTAGTTTGATAAGAAACCGGGCTATTTAACATGCCACGACCAAGGGAGAGCTGCGTGCGGGTCTTTAAAACAGGCATAACGATCGATTAAAGAGACCACTTGGAAATTCCTTTATACGTCAATGCTTCTTGCTGTCTTGGTGTATCCGTCCCTTGATAGGTCCGACAATCAGGCCACCAGGAAAGGCCTGGGAAGAGAAGGAACCTGAAAACAAAGAAAAAGAAAAGGTATGTGGGTCCAGGACAGGTTGATCGATATTATGGACCACGATCTAGTTGTGCCTCCGTCTATGCCAATGGTATTTTGAGTTTGTAGTTATGTACGCGCGGTACGAATGCCACTGTTTGGTTGGGACTGGGACGTAGGCTGAATTGCTAATCAAGCTCTTGACGAGCTAGACTGTCCTGCTGCGGAGTAGTTCGGACTCGTTTGACAGTATCCGGGAGCTTTGCCGCCGAATTAAGGTTCTGCCTGAAAAGGCCATTTGTGCTTCTGCTGCAAGGGCACGGTGTGCTCCTCGATACGGAGGGAGCGTTTCGTGTTTCCATTTACTGTTATGAGACCGCGTGGTCCGGGCATCTTGAGCTTGATATAAGCATAGTGTGTCACCGCATTAAATCGAGTGAATGCGGTTCGTCCAAGCAGTGCGTGATAGCCACTTTGGAAGGGGACGATATCGAAGATCAACTCCTCGCTTCGGAAGTTATATGGAGATCCAAAGACCACCTCCAGTGTGATTGAGCCCGTATAGTAGGCCTCTACACCTGGCATGACACCTTTAAAGGTGGTTTTTGTGGGCTTGATCCTTGAGGGAACAATACCCACTTTGCGCACTATATCCTGATTGAGCTGGTTGAGGCTGCGGCCACCGTCCATGAGGACTCGCGTAAGATGAAATCCATTAGTGATTCGGTTGAGGACCAGTGTGGCTGAACCGCCATGACGGATACTGGTCGGATGGTCCCTCTGATCAAAGGTGATCGGACAGGACGACCATGGGTTGAACTTTGGGGCGACCGGCTCCATCGCGTAGATGTCACTGAGCGCGCGCTTGCGCTCCAACTGGGGGATATGGGTAGCGTATATCATGTTCACCATTTTAACTGAGGGGGGGGGGACTTCTTCTGCCCCTGTATTCGGTAGCCGGGTCTCCTCATCATCATCCTCGCTTTGCGACCCCTTATCCTTGTTCTCGGCATTTAACTTGCCGGCCTGTTTAAAAACCCAACATTCTCTGTTGGTATGATTGGCTGGTTTATCAGGAGTGTCGTGGATTTGACATGGATGATCGAGTATGTGGTCCAAACTGGACGGGCCCAGCTTGTTTATTTTGTATGGCTCCTTCCACTGACCAGACTTAGAGCCACTGAATCCGGCGTTGATCCATGTCTTCGGTGTTGTCACCGTTGCTTCGACGCTTGTGTCTGTTGCGTCAGGGCTTGCCGTTGCAGTTTCTGGCCTCAGAAGTGCCAGGTTCGCTTGTATTGTTATTGCTACGGGCTAGCCAGCTATCCTCGCCCGCGCAGAAGCGGGTCATAGGCATCGTAAGGGCTGCCATGCACTTCGTCTTTTCTTGGCCGAGGTGTAGGGCGAGCCATTCATCACGGATGCTATGTTTAAAGGCACTAGGGCTTCGTCATCCGGACAGTGGACGATCTGGTTCTTTTTAGTTAAGAATCTAGTCCAGAATTTCCTGGCTGACTCTCCGGGCTATTGGACTATGTGACTTAAGTCGTCGACATCCGGCGGTTGGACATATGTACCTTGGAAGTTGTCGAGGAAGGCATCTTCCAAGTCCTCCCAGCTGCCAATGGAGTTTTTGGGCAGACTGTTCAACCAGTGTCGAGCTGGTCCCTTCAGTTTTAGCGGGAGGTATTTGATGGCGTGAAGATCATCACCACGGGCCATATGAATATGGAGAAGAAATCCTCAATCCATACCGCGGGGTCTGTTGTCCCATCATATGACTCGATGTTCATGGGTTTAAACCCTTTCGGGAATTCATGTTCCATTACTTCATCAGTGAAGCAATGGGGATGTGAAGCGCCTCTATATTGGGCCAAGTCGCGACGTAGCTCGGATGGAGTTCGTCTGCGGTCTTTGGTTAGGGCGTGATTATGTTGGTCACGTCCGGCCGGATGGCCATCACCGCGCATCCGGGAACACCGCCGCAATGCATAGATCGATCTGGTCTGACCTGCTCTGTTTTCCAGGTCATGCTGCAGGTCATATGTGTATCCCCGAGCTGTTGTGTTTCTGTTTTTACGGCGAGGTATTGCGGGCTGGTGTTCGGCTCGAGTTGTCGCTTTGTCCCGGCCACGCGCACTACAAAAAAAAGAATTATCCATGACATTTTGGGCCGAACGAATTTTTTCTGTCATACTTATGACACTTCACGATAATTGTCATCCTGGGCGGGCTGGAGACGCAACTGCATGACATTCTTTGGGCCGTCCATGACGGAAAGAACTGTGGTAGAAGCAAGGGCGAGGAAAATATCGGGGTGTTCCTGGTTACGGTGGGTGGTTGGGACCGAGCGATGCGCATTTCTCTCGTACACGTACGTGCGTGTGTGCGAGGCGTTGGCTATAACTGAACCCGAGCGAGGCGTTGGGCTCTAACTGAACCCGAGCGATTGCACTACAGGCTATGCGTTAGTGAACCCGAGCGATCGATCGATGGCTGTTAACTGAACCCAATCGAGCGGTTCCTTCGCTACTGCTACTAA
>NC_041381.1:599585951-599600325 GCF_002162155.2 Triticum dicoccoides
CCGTGGTGTTTCCTCTGGATGAACAGGATCCCGATCGATCGAGCTGGTTGGGGCTCGACGAGCAGGACCCCGTGGAGGGCTGGATAAATAGGACGACCCTGTGGAGGGCTGGATGAACAGTAGATGGTGGAGCGGTGGATGAACAGGAGCCCATGGAGGGGTGGTTGAACAGGAGCCTGTGAAAGAGGGGTGGTTGAACAGTAGCCGGTGGAGTAGCGCGCAGTGGAGACTGGATGAACAGGAGCCCATGGATGAACAATTGCAGGTGGAGGCCGGAGGATGTCGACGGTGGATGAACAGTAGCCCGTGGAGGCTGGAGGAGGTCGACGGTGGAGATAAACAGTATCCCGTGGAGTCCCATTTTGTGTTACGCCACACCCCTCCCGATGAACAGGACCCCCGTTTCGACCGTAGCGCTCCAACACAAGTCTGTTTCATCCGTTTTGCAGTATGTCACACCCCTCCCGATCAACAGGACCCTTGTTTCGACGGTAGGAGGTCCGTTTCCTCCGTTATGCGGTACGCCAGACCCTCCCGATGAATAGGATCCCATTTCGTGGCCGGTCCAACACAAGGCCATTTCCTCCGTTCTGTGGTACGCCAGGCCTCATTTACATCGCCTGTTCCATCCAAGCCCTCCTGATGAACACAACAATGCATTCTGTTCCGACCCAGCCGATTGGCTCCCCATGAACACGATGATGATGTTGTTTCTCCGTTCCGACCCACGCATGTACACGAACCCTGGCCGTACGTATGCGCGAGTAGGCGTTCGAGACCCCGCCCGTATGTACACATATGTGGCCATATTTTCTTTCTTGCACACTGGCCGCTGTACGTACATGTACATGCTACGTGCGTGCCTCTACATCCACCAGTATGTACGTACACGTTCATGACCAGAATGACAATGCTACGTACGCTTCTGAAAGCACAAGTGCTCCCTGGGTGATTTTGGTAATTTATGTCAACATATCTCTTGTTGGACTAATACCTTTACCTAGTACATTTCAGATAAGTTCAACAATGGAGTGTCATGGACTAGAGGATGTGGAACCCCTTCAATATGCTAAGGACAAAAGGATTGGCTCAATCTCAAAGCACAAAACTCTAAATTTTCTATTTTAGTGATCCAAGATCACATTGATTCTATAGGAAAAGCCAATACTATCAAGAGGGGATGAGGTGTTGCTTAATGGCTTGCTTGCTCAAAGTGCTTAGTGATATGCTCCAAAGCCCTCAACCACTTTCTCACATCCACATATGACCCAAAACCATAAGTCAAACTCGGCCACACCGATTCTTTCTATTCGGCGCCACCGAGTTCAATTGACATAGCCACTGCGAGAAACCCTAGTCTTTTCGGTCTCACCGATAGGGATCTCGGTCTCACCGAGATGGGATTGTAATCTCTCTCTATGTATCTATTACCAAAATCGGTCCCACCGAGTTTGTGTAATTGGTCCTACCGAGATTACAATGCAAACTCTCTGTTCCTCTTCGTAACATTTCGGTCCAACCGAGATGAGCGAATCGGTCCCACCGAGTTTGCCTGACCAACTCTCTGGTTAGCTTATTACCAAAATCGGTCCCACCGAGTTTGTGTAATCAGTCTCACCGAGATTACGTTTTGCCCTAACCCTAACCGTATCGGTCCCACCGAGTTAACAAGTCGGTCCCACCGAAAATCCTAATGGTCACATTATTTGTTAAATCAGTCAGACTGAGTTTCACGATTCGGTCCCACCGAGATTGGTAAGTTGTGTGTTACAGTTAGATTTTGTGTGGAGGCTATATATACCCCTCCACCCACTGTTCATTCATGGAGAAAGCCATCGGAACATGCGTAGACTTCCAACATACATTTTCTGAGAGAGAACCACCTACACTTGTGTTGAGGTCAAGATATTCCATTCCTACCACATGAATTTTCATCTCTAGCCTTCCCCAAGTTGCTTTCCACTCAAATATTCTTTCCACCAAATCAAAATCCTGTGAGAAAGAGTTGAGTGTTGGGGAGACTATCATTTGAAGCACAAGAGAAAGGAGTTCATCATCAACACACCATTTGTTACTTCTTGGAGAGTGGTGTCTCCTAGATTGGCTAGGTCTCAATTGGGAGCCTCCGACAAGATTGTGGAGTTGAACCAAGGAGTTTGTAAGGGCAAGGAGATCGCCTACTTCGTGAAGATCTACCCTAGTCAGGCAAGTCCTTCGTGGGTGACGACCATGGTGGGATAGATAAGGTTGCTTCTTCGTGGGTGGAGCCCTCCATGGACTCGTGCACCGTTACCCTTCGTGGGTTGAAGTCTCCATCAACGTGGCTATATGATAGCACCACCTTTCGGAACCACGTCTCAAAAATCTCCATGTCTCCAAATTGCGTTTGCACACTCCAATCCCATCCCTTTACATTCCTGCAATTTGCATGCTTTACCTCCCGCTGCTCATATACTCCTTGAATGCTTGCTTGTTATGTATTGTGAATGGTAAACTTATGCCAAAACTCAACTAAAACATAAAGAAATTAAAAACTACAACTTTTCTCACTTAGTGTCTAATCACCCCCCCTCTAGACACCTCTTCTCGACCCTTTCAATTGGTATCAGAGCTTTCGTCTACATTGCTTTGGTTTAAACACCATAGGAGGAAGATGGATGAGTCTACTTTGGGGATTCTTAGACATAGACTGCCTATACTTGATGGAGAGTACTTTTATGAGTGGAAAAATGAGATGCTTGTGATTTTCAATAAATATCATTTGAACAAGTACATTTCTAGCCCATGTGCACCTCATGTTGCTCCGATGCATCCTACTCTTGATGAGTCAATTGACATGATTCAAAATCTTAGAACTATTGATCCTATCACTAGAGGTTTGCCTAGAAACTTGAGAGGTTGCTTGCCTACTCTTAAGTGTGCCTACACCATATGGAAATTTCTTGAGTAATGATTTCCAAATTACTCCTTGAAAAATCTAGATGAAATTCTCCATAAGTCTATTGCCTTGAGTAAGATGAATTCCAATGATCCTATGTTTGGTGATTGTCTATTTGAGCTTACAAATCTTATGCGTGCCAAAGGAGATATTGGAATTATTAGCGATATTATTTCCGAAGCTACTAGAATTCATAAACAAGATCATTGTCAAACTCACTCTAACGAATGACCCTCTCTAGGAATTGATCCACCACATGACGATTTGAACATGGATACTATGATGAGGATGATGATAGTGACTTTGATCTTGATGATGTAATGAGACACTTTGGTCTTATGGCAAATCTTCAGGGATATATGGCAGGAGGAAAGGAATGGGTTCTTGATAGTGGATGTACCAATCACATGACCGTAGATAAAGATATGTTTCGTGAGCTTGCTGAAAACGATAGCCCTCGAAAGTATGTCACTTTTGGTGATAAATCAAAGGGTAAGGTGGTTGGCCTCGGTAAGGTGGCCATCTCACATGATAGCTCCATACAAAATGTTATGCTTGTTGAATCTCTTGGATAAAATTTACTTTCAGTCTCTAGACTTGCTGATTTCAGTTTCAATGTCCTATTTACTGAAGTAGATTGCCAAGTTTTTCGTAGTGATAATCATAAAATGGTCTTTACCGGCATTCGTACATGTGATCTTTACATTGTTGATTTCACTAAAAAGGCTCAACCTAGAACTTGCTTTATTGCTAAATCCTCTAATGGTTGGTTATGGCATAGACGATTAGGTCATGTGGGCATGCGAAACCTTGACAAGCTTATTAAAGGAAATCATATCCTTGGTGTTAACGATGTCATATTTGATAAGGATAGACTTTGCAGCGCTTGTCAAGCAGGTAAACAGGTTCGAGGAAGGCATCCCGTGAAGAACATCGTGACCAAAAGAGGCCACTCGAGCTACTTCACATGGATCTTTTTCGTCCCAACGCCTATAAATGTCTCGGTGGAAATTCTTTTGGTCTAGTTATAGTTGATGATTTTTCAAGATTTACGTGGGTGTTCTTTCTCGATGATGAATCACAAGTCCAAAAGATCTTCAAAAACCTTGCTAGGAAGGCCCAAAATCAATTTGAAGTTAAGATCAAGAAGGTTCGCAGCGACAATGGAACAGAGTTCAAGAACACAAATGTGGACACCTTTCTTGACGAAGAAGTGATTTCCCATGAGTTCTCGGCTACGTACACACCTCAACAAAATGGAGTTGTTGAGAGGAAGAACCGGATGCTCATCCAAATGGCGAGAACGATGCTTGATGAGTACAAGACACCGAAGCACTTTTGGGAAGAAGCGGTTGAGACAACTTGTCATGCAACAAGTCGCTTGTATCTTCACAAGCTACTCGGCAAGACGACATACGAGCTCCTCACTAGTAACAAACCCCAAGTTGGATACTTTCAAGTATTCAGCTCAAAGTGCTACATTCTTGATAAGCATCGTCGTTCTAAATTTGCTTCTAAATCTCATGAAGGTTTCCTACTTGGTTATGGCTCAAACTCTCACACTTACCGTGTCTACAATAATTTCACCCGAAAGGTTGAAGAGACGGTAGATGTGAGGTTTGATGAATCTAACGGCTCGCAAGTAGAGCAATTGCCAATTGATGTAGGAGACAAAGACCCTTTGGAAGCAATCCAAGACTTGTCTATTGGCAAGATTCGTCCAATGGAGCTGAAGGAGAGTACCTCGTCCGTCCAAGTGGAAGCTTCAACCTCACGACAAGGTGAACAAAGAGTTGATACGGAATCATCCACAAGTGGGACGCACCAAGACGAAGAGAACGAGGAAGTACACCAAGATGAACATCAACAACCTCCTTCTCCACCATGACAAGAGAACGACAACATCAACAACGAAGGAGGCCAAGAAGAAGAACAAGATGAAGAAGATGTTCAACCAAGATCCAAGCAAAAGCTTTCACGAATTCGAGCAAGAGTTGCTAAAGACCATCCCGTCGAGCAAATCTACAATGATATCCAAACCGGGACAATCACTCGCTCTAAAACTCGTTTAGCTAACTTTTGTGAACACTATTCATTCATCTCTAGCATTTAACCTATGAAGGTTGAAGAAGCATTGGAAGATCCGGATTGGATAAACGCCATGCATGAAGAGCTACACAACTTTGAGAGAAATCAAGTTTGGACATTGGTTGAGAAGCCCAACAACAACCACAACATCATCGGTACCAAATGGGTGTTTTGCAACAAGCAAGATGAAGATGGACAAGTAGTTCGCAAAAAAGCATGTCTCATCGCCCAAGACTACACACAAGTCGAAGGTATCGACTATGGTGAGAAATACGCCCCCGTTGCTAGACTTGAGTCCATTCGCATCTTACTTTCCTATGCTAATCACCATGATATCACCTTGTACCAAATGGACATTAAAAGTGATTTTCTAAATGGTGAAATAGAGGAGGAAGTTTATGTTAAACAACCTCCCGGATTTGTCAATCCTAAGAAACCTAATTATGTGTACAAACTTCACAAAGCTCTTTATGGTCTTAAACAAGCTCCTAGAGCATAGTATAAATGCTTGACCAAGTTCCTTATAGAAAAAGTCTTTGAAATTGGAAAAATTGATTCTACTCTTTTGACTAAAAGGGTTAATGGAGAACTATTTGTGTGCCAAATCTATGTTGATGATATTATATTTGGTTCGACCAACCCTCACTTTAATGAGAAGTTTGGAAAGCTAATGTCAAAGAAGTTTGAGATGTATATGATGAGTGAACTCAAATTCTTTCTCGGTTTGCAAATCAAGCAAACTAAGGAAGGTACATTTTTCTCTCAAACAAAGTACACCAAGGACTTATTCAAGAAGTTCAATATGCAAGAATGCAAAGGTATGACTACACCCATGCCTACTAGTGTACATCTTGATTTGACCAGAGATGGTGAACTAGTTGATCAAAATGTTTATCGCTCTATGATTGGTTCATTGTTATATCTATGTGCTTCTCGTCCCGATATTATGCTAAGTGTGTGCATGTGTGCATGATATCAAGCGGCTCCTAAAGTATGTCATCTTGAGGCCGTGAAAAGGATAGTGAGATACTTAATTCATACACCAAATTTTGGCATTTGGTATCCAAAGAGGGCCTCTTTCAATCTTGTTGGCTACTCCGACTCGGACTATGCCTGTGACAAGGTTGATAGAAAGTCCACTTCGGGTACTTGTCAATTTCTTGGTAGATCTCTTGTGTCTTGGTCTTCCAAGAAACAAAACTCGGTATCCTTATCCACCGCCGGAGCGGAATACATTGTCGCTGGTTCATGTTGTGCTCAATTACTTTGGATGACCCAAACTCTTAAGGATTATGGGATATATGTGAAATATGTTCCATTACTTTGTGACAATGAAAGTGCTATCTAGATTGCTCACAATCCCGTGCAACATTCTCTAACTAAGCATATTGAAGTTCATCATCATTTCATTCGAGATCATGTTGCCAAAGGGGTCATTAATCTTAAGCATGTTCGCGCCGATAAACAATTAGCGGATATATTCACTAAACCACTTTATGAGAAAGTATTTTACAGGTTATGAGGAGAATTCAACACCATTGATGCTTCAAACTTTGAGTAGGAACTCCATTTGGATATATGCAAGGCATGAGCCTATGACTAATATTTGATATTCTTCTCATGTTGTTATTTAAATTTCTTGGATATATTTGCACCCTTGCATGCTATCTAACCCTTGTAGGTACTTGGACGAATCTAAATCTATGACATTGCAACACACTCACATATTGAGAAAATCTCTACATCACCAAGTCTCTACACAACGGTGGTAGAAGACAAGGAAGCATGAAACCCTTCTAACATATCCTTTGGCAAATTCTATTTTGAACTTTATGATTGTCATTTTGGATACACAAGTGATCTTCCTTGCAAAACTAACACATGTAGGTAGATGAACCCACATTCCAAGTGATGCTCCCAACTCTTGATGAGCTACATCGACTTTGAGCTATCCACACAAGTTCAACTACATGATCACGATCAACACCACCACCCAAGGTATGTTATTCCATCTTAGAGAAGCTTTACTCCAAGTCATGAGTCAAAGCAACTCAACAAGATGTGAATACATCAAAATGCTTAAACGAAAAATGGTAACCCCATTTTGAGCTTAAACGATCAGTATGACCTATCATCAAGTGATCTCACTTGACTCCTATGTCAATATACTCTAACATAGGTGACTTTGTTGCCGACCAATTCTAGATGAAGTTCTCTCGTGTTCCTTTCTATGCTCTTGCATTTGTCTCATGCATATTTGTTTCCCCTTTCAAAAGAAAAACGTCATCTAGATTTCTTTTCTTTTTGTGTTCTGCATTCCCTGCATCCAATTCTTTGCAAATCCTTCAGTTAATTCCTTGCACATCCTTGTGAGATCTTACTTGTCTAGTGAGCTGAGGTGACAAGTGTTTTCCCTGTCATGAACTTGGTCACACCGGTCTGTTGTGTTCAGTCCGACCAAAATCTTTCGGTGCAACCGAAGCACACAACTCGGGTCCACCGATTTCACCGCAAGAAAGACATCTTGCCACTTGTTCCTGTATTCTTGTTGATCCAGCTCCACTCAGTGATTCCTGTCCTCTACCAGTATCACTTTCTCCTTGCTACTTTGTTTTGTGCCTCTAGGACCAAACCCATTTGTAACAAAAATCCAGAAGAACCCTTCATGGAAATTGATATCCAAGGGGGAGAGAGAGATCACATCAAAGCTTAATCATATCTATAGGGGGAGAAAATACTCAAGGGGAGAGAGAGAGTAATCTTCAAGGACCCTAGATGCTTGGTGTTCAATAGGAGAGAAGTCACATGTCTATAAGAGGGGAAAGACATGTTCAAATTTGATTATTGCATTCAGCTTTGTTTTCCTTTTTCTTTGAGCTCTGATTTTCTGATCCCTATCTTATCCCAGTATCCCATGCTAGATTCAGGTGGAGCAAGACATCTAATGGAAGGAAATCCTTGAATTCATTGCACATCTTATTTTTTTAGAGAAAAGGCCTTAGCCCGACTTTATAAATAAAGCCACACGGCAGCGTCATAGGCCCAAACATAAACACAAACAGTAGGCGAAACATCGCAAATGGACCGAACAGAAAGCCTGGGATAGGCGAACGAAAGTTTTAGAGATACATGGCAACCTGCCATACTCGGCGCGCAGGCCGGACTGAGAATATACTAAAGCCAGACAGAGCAAACAGTGGCAATCGAGATCAGACGGTAGGATCCAACCCGGAGATGTGGGACGCCGAAGCCTGAATTTTGGCGATGAGAAAGTCCAGGGCATCCCGCTCTTCCTCCTTAGTCAATAATCTCCACTGCTCCAATAGGATACATGATTTGAAAAGAACGTCAGCAGCCTTAGATGGGAAGGTATGCTCAATAGTAAATTTGTTCCTAGTTTTCCATAAAGCCCAGCATAAGGCAACCAAGCCGGCCCAGAACACCCTCTTGGTGACCCCAACCAACACTTTGGCTTGGTTTCTAAGATCGGAGAAGGAATAGGGGTTCCAAGAAACCTGGAGCCAAGACCTGACACAACTCCACACAAACTTAGCCAACACGCAACCAAAGCACCGCAAAGTTGACAGAACCCCGAGCCCGGCCCATTGCGCTTGTGAATCTGGTCAGCCACCGGAAGGCGGCCTCTAAAAGCTTTCCAAAGGAAAATCTTAATCTTAGGCGGCACTTTGGACTTCCAGACGCAAGAAAATTTGTTTGAGGGGGCACCACCGATAAGCCTAGAATAAAGCGACTTAACCGAAAACCTGCCAGAAACCGAATGGGGCCAAACAACAGAATCTTGAGACTCCGAGAGCATAGGGAAGAGGGCAGAGAGACTTTGCCAGTCTTCCAACTCTTCAAGAGAAAGGGAACGATGCAAGGCCAGATCCCAATTATTCGCCTCCACCTCCGTGATGGAGATGTCCAGCTTAGGACAATACGAAAAAAGAACCGGGAAACTAACAGCCAGAGGGGCATCCTCACACCACCAGTCCCGCCACAAGCGAACCGAAGTCCCATTACCGATTATAAATTTAACATGTTCCAGGAAAATAGGTCTGACTTTGACAAGGTTCTTCCAGAATTGAGATATGCGTCTAGAGGTGGCAAACAAGGGGCTAGAATGAGGGAAGTGTTTGGCCTTAAGAATAGAAAACCAAAGAGAATCGGCCCCGCTAGTCATAACTTTCCACCACCACTTTATTAGCAAACATTTGTTCATCACCTGCGTGTTAATATGGCCTAACCCCCCGAGGTTTTTTGGCCTACACATAAGTTGCCACTTGACCAGCCTATATTTCCGCTTGTTATCCGCGGCGTTCCAATAGAAAGCACCCCTATATTTATCAAAACCGGCATGAACGCCGACAAATAGAAGATAAAAACCCATAAGGAACATAGGAAGAGATGATAAACAGGAATTAATTAGAGCAACTTTGCCAGCATTAGAATTATATCTCCCCCTCCATGGAAGAACCCTGTTTCCCACCTTAGTGACAGCCGGAGCAAAGTCCTTAACATGAAGCAAGACAGGAGAAATTGGAAGCCCCAAATACTTGAAAGGGAAGGAGCCCAAGGAACAGCTAAGAAGCCTAGCCACACGCAAAGCTTCCGTACCATCAACACCCGTAACTAAGACCTCACTTTTGGAGAAGTTAATCTTAAGGCCTGAGACTGCTTCAAAGCATAACAGGATGAATTTAAGGTTGGCAATACAGGCATCGTCCAATTCAACCATAATAATCGTGTCATCGGTGTACTGCAAGTGAGAGACCCCTCCGGGAGTAAATGGGAGACCACTGGAATGATATGACCACACTGGGCCGCCCTAGCGAGAATGCAAGAAAAGGCATCAACCACAAAGTTAAAAAGAACAGGGGAGGCAGGGTCCCCTTGACGAAGGCCTCTGCCATTGGCAAAAAAATTACTAATATGCCCATTCACCAATACAGTAGTATGGCCACCCGATACCATCTGCATGACACGATGCACGTAAGCTCCGTCAAATCCTTTCGCGAGCAAGACCTGCTTAAGAAACGACCAACTGACCGAGTCGTAAGCTTTCTCAAAATCTAACTTAAGAATAATCGCTTTGGATCTCTGAGAGTAAAGGTCGTGCACAATTTCGTGCAAAGAGAGGATACCATCTAAGATGAAACGACCTTTGATGAAAGCAGACTGGAAGGGGCTGATAACTCTATGCCCAACAGGGGAGAGACGGTTAGCGAAGCCCTTAGCCGGAAATTTGGCAAAGTTATTGATCAAAGCAATAGGTCGGAATTGAGAAATTAATTCAGCACCCTTACCCTGGGGGATCAAAGAAATAACGACATAGTTCAAGCAGGAGATATCGATATTACCCAGACAGAAACCCTAGATAACATTGCACACCAACTGCTTTAACTGAGGCCAGAATTTCCAAAAGAAAGGAATAGAAAAGCCATCTCGCCCGGAAGCAGCATTCGGATTAGCAGAGTTAACTACATCACAGATTTCCTAGTCAGAAAGGGGAATCATCAATGAAGCATTTTCCTCAGCTGAGATTTTTAGACCCGGGTTCCAAAGAGATGGGGAGATAGAGAAGCCCGAGGGAGGTTTAGCCCAAAGCAGCGTAGAAAAGAATTCCACCACGTGAACCATGATAACAGACTGGTCCGAAGATCGCACTCCATTGATAATCAGGCTGTTAATACCACAGCGTCTTCTCCTACCGTTCGCATTGGCAAAGAAATAAGCCGTGGGGGAGTCACCTTTGAGAGTCCAGTTGAGAGTGCCCCGCTGGCGCTAGTAAATCTCCGCCTGGAGATGTAGCTGCATTAAGGCGGTGTCAAGGTTATACCGCACCACCTAGCCATCATCAGAAAGACCAGTAGAGTCGGCCGTCAGATGTAGCACCGCGATCTCTGCCTCAAGGAAATCTTTGGATCGCTGATCCTCTGCCGCATGATTACAAGACCAACCTCTGAGAAATTTACGCAAGTTGTAGGAGCATGAGTGCCAGTCATCCAGAGGGCCGAAAGAGCAAGCATTAGAGGAAAGCAGGAGGGATATCTTCGTGGCCAACATATCAATAAAACCGTCAACGAGCAGCCAAGAGGCGTCAAATTGGAATCTAGCAGGGGGTCTAAGATTAATCGAACCACCGTCAAGAATTAGAGGGGTATGGTCAGAACCAACAATGCATTTGGCGCCGAGGAAGGCCCTAGGAAACAAGGAGTCCCACCTGGGACAAATGAACACTCTATCAAGAACTGATCTAATTGGACTAGCCTGGTGATTGGACCAAGTAAAGCGGGCTCCACCCCGGGTAAGCTCACGAATACCATTGGCACTGATAAAGTCGTTAAAGGCATTCGCCAAAGGCCAGGAGAAGATGTCGTTACTTTTATCAGAAGGACAACGAAGTAGATTAAGATCACCCCCGATAACCATCGGGAGATTGCAGGATTCGATCTTCACAGAGAGTTCATTAAGAAATAAGGGAGACAGAGAATGATCAGCAGTCCCGTATACCACGATAAACTCACAAAGAGTATTCAGGGCTTTATGACAAACTACAGAACTAGCCCAAAATTCCCCATGATCGTAGGCAACAAAATCAAAAATGTCTTTATTAGAGCCTATCAAGATCCCACCCGAGTGACCCGAGGAGGGTAACACGTGCCAGTCGAATCTTTCCATGCCCGTGATAGCAGAGAGATCCTTAGGGGAAAAAGATCCCTTAAAGGTTTCTACCAGCCCCCACAAAATCAATGTTGTTCGAACGAACTAGATCTTTAATTTGGTCACGGCGCCCCCAGGCACCAAACCCTCTAACATTCCAAAATAAGGCCCTCATTTATAAGATAAATTTTTAATGCAGAGACTCGACCTGCTAGGAGCCGCGCAAGTTTTAGATCGCTTAGTAGTGCCCCTCCTGGAAACGTTTGGTTGGGGATGGCCACTACCAGCTTCAACACCCGCCTCCGCACCCTGAATATTACTAGACTCAATAGCCAAGGAGGCAACGGCCTCTTTAGCTTTAGAGATGGACGACTGAGCCATCTCGTTAGACCGAATGATTGCGAGAAGAGAAATAGGGGAGCCAACAGAAGGATCTACCACCACCCCCACATCTGACATAATATTTAAAAGATGATCATCCGAAAGAGACGGTAGAACCAGCCGAACCGCAGAGGAATCAGCAGAGGGGACGGAAGAAATACCTGGGGGAGGAAGATCCTTCGCCGCAGCCCGCTTTTCCGCCCGCTCCAAGACAGAGCCTCCTGAGTTAGCCACGGCCTTCCTTTGCAAGCCGTGGACGCAGGAGAACGGAGCACAGGCGACCGAGCCACGGGAGAGGCCGGAGGGGGACCCGAGCGAGACATTGACCCGAGATCCTTGTCGAGGCGGCGGCAGACCCCAGTCATGGATTGGTTCGAGCCCGACGACTTCCTGCTCTTAGCCGAGAATTTGCTTACCGAAGACTTCTTATTCCGCTGAGACTGGGCTCCCACCACGTCATGAACAGGAGAGGCTGGCAGATCCTCAATTCCCGAGCGGGTGGGGGAGATAGTACGGACTGGGAGGTTGGAGCAAGCACCAGAAATGGGAGTAGCCGACAAAGGAGGGTTCTTCAGCATATCATCACCAGCAACAGAGACCAAAGGATCAGCAGGAGGAATCGCCACTGCCTCGCGGGGAGCAGTACCAGAGAGAGCTTGGGAATGAAACAGCTCCCGTTCAGACTCAGCCAAGCCATCCCACTCGGATTGGGTGAAGCGGAGGTTAGAGTCATCGCTCTAATTGTTACCACCCATAGATCCATCCCCTTCCTTATCATGTTTATCCGAGTGGTTAGAAGGAGGAGGAGGGGGAGGGGGGCTGAAAAGCAGCCACCCCCTCCACCCGCACCCGGAGCCTGATACCATTGGGGGAGGGGAAGACATCAATCGCTCCATGTACACGACCCGGATCCACGCACCAAATGTTCATCCTTGCTGGGCCAACCTTGTTCAGGGAATCCCCATCCACCTCCACAGGCTTCCTAATCAGAACCCCAAAAGCCATAAGAAAGGCAGACGAGCGGAGCCCAGCTGGCAAGTCATCAACCAGTACCCAGACCTGAGAAAGAGGTCCAACCACCGTACCACTGCAAGAAGCCGGTTTGACAGAGACCACCAATTGATTGAGGGGCAAAGTAAAGCTAGTGCATGAGGCAAACATCCGCAAGCACTCCTTGGAAGGAAACACCACCAAGAACTCATACTCAGAGATCTGAACAACTTGCCAATCCCACCCCGCCTCATCCCAGATATGAAGCCTTTCGAGTAAAGTTTGGGATGAGATCTTTTGATCCTTCATAGAGACGATCGCAGCATTGGAAAGCGAGGGAGCCACCTCCAGGACAGGCAGATCACTGTCAAATGCGAAGAAGGTGCAACCGGGGAGGCCTGAGGCAAACTGGAGAACCGAGGACGCTTCTATCTATTCATGCAATTGACCGTGAGGTGACCATCGGAACAACAAGTAAGGCAGAATGAAGGGTTGGTGCATCGAGATTGGAAATGACCAGGCATGTGGCAGGCAAAGCAAGTGAGTGAAAATGGGTTTCTTTGGGAAGTGGAGGTGGGGCGAGGTTGCGAGAGCGACGAGGGAGGAGGAAGCAGCCCGTCCCCCACCCCCGACGAGGAAGGGGCCCCGGAGAGCGGACTGGAGGGTCGCCGCACCGGCACCGCAAAAGACCGGGGCGGCGGGCGAGACCCTGCACCCACACCAGCCGTGCGAGGAGGAGGGGGGACCGCGCCGGAGCAGGCGAGCCGCGCCCCGCGCGGAGCACAGGCAGGGAACCAGACGAGGAAGAGACCACACCAACAGAGGCCGCCGCCGCCTCCCACAGATCCAACGCCGGAGAGAGCGAGGGGCCAGAGCCAGATCCCTGAGGACCAGATCCAGGCACGCGCTCCCGCTCCAAGCGCTGCAACCACTCCGGGCCCGCAGCCCAGGCCGCACGATCATGAGCCACCTGCTCGCGCACCGCCTGCTCCGCATCCAACTTGGAGCGGAGCGAGTCCTCGAGCTCCAGATCCACCGCAGAAGCAGGAGAGTCCTCGCGCCAACGCTTACTGCCCGAGACGGCCTCGCAAGACGAACCCCAAGACTTATCCATGGCAAGCACTGTGGCGAAGGAGAGCAGAAGTGGAGGAGGAGGACTAGATCTGACGAGGAGACGAATGGTGGAGCGGTTAGGGCGCAGATCGGATGCGGAAGCCGGAAACCCTAACAAAGGGGGGAGAGAGCCATGGGGGATCCATATAAAGCCAGACCGAGCCGTGCCCACCTAGGCCCGACGGGTTAGATGGGCCGAAG
>NC_041381.1:599600513-599614465 GCF_002162155.2 Triticum dicoccoides
AAAGTGGGGGTCCTAACTGGGCCGGTAGAGGCAAGAGGGGGAAAATCATCAACTGATGAGAGAGGGGGGGGGTGAAGGGCCCACTGGATAGCCCGAAGTGAGAGGTCCAACAAGCCCAACAGAGGGCATGACCCGCGACCCACTAGCCACCGAGGCGGAAACCAGATCTAGGGCACATGGAGCCAGCACCGCTATCCCCCCGACGGCACCGCTGCCGGCGACGAGGCAGCCGAGGAAGCAGCAGGAGAGGGGGATGGAGAGCCTACAATCTCCCCATCAGGATCGCCGCCCAGAATCCTCGGCCCAGGAGAGACAGTAGAGAACTTACCGAACTTGCGCCGATGATGAGAAACCCGGATCCCGCCGGCCTCTGGCGACGCCGCAGCTACCGACCGCCCCCGGCCACCAGGAGCGAACTTGCGGGGGCGAGGCGCAGCAAGAGGAGGCACAGCCCGCCCAGGGCAAGCCGACGGGCAGCAGGGGGAGGAGGCAGCAGACAGCGGATCCTCATCATCGGAAGTGAGAGCCCAGAAATGAGATCCAAGCAAAGGCAGGGGAGAAGGCGGCGGAGAAAGCACCACCGGCGAGCGAGCAGGGGGGCGGAGGGAAGGACTGACGATGAGAGGGTAGGAGGGAGACCGGACCTCGGCCGGTGAACGAGGAAGATGGGCTGAGAGGTGCGAGGGGTGACTAGGGTGAGAGGGAGAGGAAGGAGAAAGGGGATCCATCAGAAATGGTGTTCATTGCACATCTTTACCTTTGGGGACATGTCTATATCCAATGGGGTACTCCGTACTCACTCTCTGCATGTCATCCCAGTCTTGGTACTGTTGTAGTTTCTTTTGTTTGCTCTGGCTAGTAGGTGCATCTGTGTTATCTAACCTTGTTTACGCAGGTTCATTCCATCCTAAGCCAACTAAAGACCACAAGGTAAGTATATGCATCACAGTCATGTGTATGAGGATCTCTTGCTGATGTACATATTGTTTGCAAGAAGGACTCATGAGCATGAAGGTACTTTTTTCATATTCACATCTTTTGCTCTGATGCATATAGCCAAGATACATGTAACACATTGCTTACTTTGTCATGTTTATGCATTCACATGCTCCTATATTCCATATTTACATGATTGCATACATATAGGGGGAGCCTATGCATGTTACATGTCTTTCCAAAGCTTTACTTGTTAATCTCTATATCTTTATCTAAAGCTTTGATGTATGTTGTCATCAATTACCAAAAAGGGGGAGACTGAAAGCACAAGTGTTCCCTGGGTGATTTTGGTAATTTATGTCAACATATCTCTTGTTGGACTAATATCTTTACCTAGAACATTTCAGATAAGTTCAACAATGGAGTGACATGGACTAGAGGATGTGGAACCCCTTCAAGATGCTAAGGACAAAAGGATTGGCTCAAGCTCAAAACACGGGACTCTAAATTTTATATTTTAGTGATCCAAGATCACATTGAGTCTATAGGAAAAGCCAGTACTATCAAGAGGGGATGAGGTGTTGCTTAATGGCTTGCTTGCTCAAAGTGCTTAGTGATATGATCCAAAGCCCTCAACCACTTTCTCACATCCACATATGACCCTAAACAAAAAGTCAAACTCGGCCACACCGATTCTTTCTATCTGGCACCACCATGTTCAGTTGACATAGCCACTGCTAGAAACCCTAGTCTTTTTGGTCTCACCGATAGGGATCTCGGTCTCATCGAGATGGGATTGTAATCTCTCTGTATGTATCTATTACCAAAATCGGTCCCACCGAGTTTGTGTAATCGGTCCTACCGAGATTACAATGCAAACTCTCTGTTCCTCTTCATAACGTTTCGGTCCAACCGAGATGAGCGAATCGGTCCCACCGAGTTTGCCTGACCAACTCTCTGGTTAGCTTATTACCAAAATCGGTCCCACCGAGTTTGTGTAATCGGTCTCACCGAGATTACGTTATGCCCTAACCTTAACCATATTGGTCCTACCGAGTTGACAAGTTGGTCACACCGAAAATCCTAACGGTCACATTATTTGCTAAATCGGTCAGACCGAGTTTCACGATTCGGTCCCACCGAGTTTGGAAGTGGTGTGTAACGATTAGATTTTGTGTGGAGGCTATATATACCCCTCCACCCACTCTTTATTCGTGGAGAGAGCCATCAGAACATGCCTACACTTCCAACATACATTTTCTGAGAAAGAACCACCTACACTTGTGTTGAGGTCAAGATATTCCATTCCTACCATATGAATCTTGATCTCTAGCCTTCCCCAAGTTGCCTTGCACTCAAATCTTCTTTCCACCAAATCCAAATCCTGTGAGAGAGAGTTGAGTGTGGGGAGACTATCATTTGAAGCACGAGAGCAAGGAGTTCATCATCAACACACGTTTTGTTACTTCTTGGAGAGTGGTGTCTCCTAGATTGGCTAGGTTTCACTTGGGAGCCTCCGACAAGATTGTGGAGTTGAACCAAGGAGTTTGTAAGGGCAAGGAGATCGCCTACTTTGTGAAGATCTACCCTAGTGAGGCAAGTCCTTTGTGGGCGACGGCCATGGTGGGATAGACAAAGTTGTTTCTTCGTGGACCCTTCATGGGTGGAGCCCTCCGTGGACTCGCGCAACCGTTACCCTTCATGGGTTGAAGTCTCCATCAACGTGGATGTACGATAGCACCACCTATCGGAACCACGTCTCAAAAATATCTGTGTCTCCAAATTGCGTTTGCACACTCCAATCCCATCCCTTTACATTCTTGCAATTTGCATGCTTTACTTTCCGCTGCTCATATACTACTTGCATGCTTGCTTGTTATGTATTGTGAATGATAAACTTGTGCCAAAACTCAACTTAAACATAAACAAATTAAAAGCTGCAACTTTTCTCACTTAGTGTCTAATCACCCCCTCTCTAGACACCTCTTCTCGATCCTGTCAGCTTCGACCAGGTGGGTCTCGACTGTCAAGCACTTTCTTGCATGCGAAGATGTAGCTGGTAGGCCCCAGTAGTCAGGGGGGCAAATCGTTTTATTGCCCGGACGCACTTCCTTGCGGGCGAAGATGTAGCTGGTGGGTCCGAGCAGTCAGGGGGGAAACATTTTTTTGCGAAATACAGTGGCCCGTCCAGTGGGTCCCTGCTGTCAGGTGGAGGTATGATTATTTTCCGCATAATAAGGACGCACTTCCTTACTGCCGCCGTGGACCCAGCTGTCAGCCACTCCACGTACAGTCCATGTTCGATGGAAGTCATTCCTTGACTACGCTGCCACACCGCGCTGAGAGCACCACGGCGGTGGACGACGGCGAGGCCTAGGAAGGGGACAACGCGGAGCTGGGGAACTCGTGGCAGTGGATGCCCATGTAGAGTTGAGTACGAGGGTTCACTGGTTCGACTGCGGTGTGAGGCTGCCGTCGTCGCAGAATAACAGGCGGTGTGGGTGAGTAGAGGGATGGCCTAGCCAGCGGTGGGAGTAGTATGGGGGCGTGAGGCCTCCGCGGAAGCACAGCCGGCCACGGGAGGCAAGAGCAGGCGGCACGACCGGCGCTGCTTTGGGCGGCTGGAGCAAGAAGACCAGAGGTTGAAGAATCACTATGGACTTTGGATGGACATCATACGGTCACTGGAGTATTGACTAAGTTGGCAAAGCCCTCCGTCTCCGTCAACTTAGTAGGCCCACAAGTCAGCCACCCACTATGGTGGGTCCCAGCTAGCAGGGGGGTATTTATTTTTTTGTGCGTAATAAGGAGACACTTCCTTGCGTGCGAAGATATAGCTGGTGGGTCTGACCTGTCAGCGGGGGGAATGTTTTTTTTGCGAAATACAGAGGCCCTTCTACTCGGTCCCAGATGTCAGTTGGCGGAATCTTTATTTTGCGCGTAATAAGGATGCATTTCCTTGTGTGTGCCTTGGACCCAACTGTCAGCCTCTCCACGTACAGTCCTCGTCGGATGGAACTCATTCCATGACCACGTTGACCATGCCGCGTCGAGAGCACCAGGGCAGTGGACGACGGCGAGGCCTAGGAAGGGGACGACGCGGAGCGGGGAAGACACAACAGTGGATGCCCACACGGAGAGGAGTACGAAGGTTCACTGGTTCGGCTGGGGTGTGAGGCTGCCGTCGCCGCAGGGCCCGGCTAGCGGTGGGAGTAGTAGGGGCGATGAGGCCTCAACGGCAGCACAGCCGGCCACTGGAGGCAGGAGCAGGTGGTCTTGCTGGTGTTGGTTTGGGCGGCTGGTGCAAGAAGAGCAACACTTGAGGAAGCAGCATGACCGTTCGATTCAAATCAAACGGTTACTGCTGCTACAATCATTTATTGACTAAGTTGACAAGCCATGCGTACGCGTCAACTTAGTAGGCCCACAGGTGAGCCTCCCAAACGGTGCACCCTAGATGTCAGTGGGAGGAATAATTTTTTTCGTGTAATAAGGATGCAGTTGATTGCATGCAGCCAGGCTAGCGGATGGAGTAGGGTGGGCCGGGGAAGCCTGCATGGCATCACAGCGGGCCACAAGAAGAGGGAGCAGGCAGTCCCGCCGGCGCTAGTTTAGGCGACTGGAGTAGGAAGATCAGAGATTGAAGAAGCACGTCGACCGTTGGATGGACATCCAACAGTCACTGCTGCTAGAATCGTGTGTTGACTGACAAAGCCTTGCGTAAACAAGTCAGCCTCGAAAACAGTGGCGTGTACAGCCCATTTGCTATTATTTACTCATTTTCTAATTCATATGGAAATTATTGCAGCCCGTTTTCCATTTTTAGAATTGCTGCCCATTTTCTGGTCAGTACTACGGTTAAAAAAATTAACTAAATATGTGGGAAATTTTGAAAATTCGCAAATTTTGGCTGGGGAACAAAATATTCTTAATCCAAATATTAGTAGCCATACTAAAACCAATTTTAAAATAAATTAGTACTATGTCATGTTAAATCCAATGAAATACTATAAAATATCGGTGAAGAACAAAAACAAAAAAAGAAACTAATATCCCATTTGCTATAATTTTTTTGGAATTTTCAACCCCTTTGATATTACATTTAACAGACACTGACCATACTCTTTGGCCAGGCAGGAATGCATCCCTCCTCGTCTTGAAAGATTTGCAGCCCAGTAAGTCAAAGAAAACAAATAGGCCTAGCTTGGGTATTCTTCAAAAAGAAATACTAGGCTACCTATTTTCCCTAAGAAAACCTGCTGGGCTGGTCATGTTGTTAGACGGGCCACAGAGACCGCACAACCCAGTTTATAGCCTGCTCCTCCGAATTACTACTCAAAAAAAGTTGTGCAATTCTGGCGTTAATTGTCTATACGTTAAAAATGATGTGGGCCCCGGATATCAGTAGGGTGGATTAGAGGAAAAAAACTAGGGGTGCATCTGAGTAGTAAAAGAGGCGCTTGCTTGTGTTCGGGAGTGGACCTGGTGGGTCCATACTGTCATACTCACAACTACAGTTCTCTCCCGATTCACTATGTTGACAGGGACCGTTTCGGAAAAAAACTAGGTTGACAGGGCCGGATGGCTGTAGCACCTCAAAAATTTAACCATGATTTGTTCATTAAAATTTGGCCAGGAAATTAAATTTTTATTTCTGGATTTATCTTTTGATTTCAGAGCTAATCTTTCCTTTAATATTGTGGAGTTTTTCCCCAAGTGAAAACTTTCCAAAATATTATTGGACTTGTATACCCTCTAAGGAAAAATAATTCTTTTATCAGTAGATTTATTTACATAATTGTTTTTCCTGAGCTTTATTCTTTTAAAGTGAATTTTCATAAGTTTTAGGACCTCTTTTGCACTGCAACCATTTGATAAATGCATTTTAAATTTCCACCAAAATTTGGGGATGACATATGATGTCCCTAAATCACTTTTATGCAAAAATATCCTTTAGTCATTTGGAGATTTTGAGCTTTACCCCAAGTTTTCAAATCTGGTCCAGTTGCACTTTTGCACTACAACCTATTTAAATATTTATTTAAGACTTCCACCAAATTTAGGGGATGTTAGTAGGAGCATATAATTCAACTTTGTGCAAAAATCCACTGATGTTCTTTGAAAAATTTGAGCAAATCATCCTCTTTTGCTCTCTGGTCCAGTTGGGTGTTTTCTATTACAACTCTATTTTATTTTGCTCTAGTGACCATGATATTTCTCTTGCTTATTAACCACCCTACAAAACCCTTATGTCCAGGAGAGTGGACCCGTTGGAGTATTTTTGGTCCATGAAATGATAGCCTTCAGTTTCTGCCCAGATTTGGTTTTCTCAAAAACAAGCATTATCAAGTTTCTAGTCTTGACCAACTAACCTTGCCACCATCACCTACACCTAAAGAGACACTGGTCTGGAGTTTTTGGACACCCCAAGGAATGCCTAGATGCCTGTGGCATTCTGTCAAACACCTTGAGTGCATGAACAGTTTTGGCATGATCTTTAGTTTGCATTGTAAACTTGATCTTTTGCCCCAACAGGCTTGTCCACTAAGCTACTAGCTAACCCTAACCCAGGCCTGCTAACTACCAGCATCACCGGAGCTCTCTAACACGCATTGGCATTTTGCCAAACGCCTCACGTGTGTGCTCTGGGTGCGCCTAGAGCACACGTTTTGCACGCGTGCGCACCGAGGTGCCACGTCCCACTGCAGTCGCCCCGCACTCATTCTGGTCCCTTCCCACTCGCAACTAACGCACCCCGACTCCGCCCTCGCCGCAGAGCCGCCCTGGCCCCCTCTTGGCGCCCTACAGCGCCACTGACGCAAGCCGCCATCGCCGCTCCGATAGCTTCCGCCATGGACGGTGCCGCCCGAGCCACAGCCGCGCTCCAGCTGCCCTTGGAGCAGCTCGAGCTCATCCGCAAGCTCGTCCACTAGCGCATGTCGCCGCCAGATCTCTTAGCAACTACAGGATGGCGGTTCGCCGGCGTCCTTATCGACGGTCGTGGAACCGACATAGTTGCGCTATAAATAGAGACCCCCGAACCCGTCCAGACCCTCAGGCGACCTCAAGCCGTTCCTCTAAAGCCCCCACGGCTAGCAATCGACTGCGGGAAGCTTTCTTCCTCGTCTCCGGCCAGTTCAGCCACCGCCACCCTCCGGTCCAGTTCGTCGCAAGCGAGGCCTCCCCAGCCCATCGAGAGCCACCGCCCTCTTCCCCTCGATCTTGCGGAGCCACCCAAACCCTTATCTGCGACGGGGAGCCACCGTAGCATGAAGTCCCTACCCTCGGGATCTTGCGAGGAACCGCCGTTCGTCCATGGTGATCGCCGGAGTCCCGCCTCCGCTCTGGCAGAGGAGAAAGGAGGGAGAGGCGACTGGTCAAACCTGACCAGTGGGCCCCGTGGACCCACTGTCAGTGACCCACGCGCCGGTCCTCGCTGGATAAGTGAAAGCGTAAAGTCTCGAGTACGTTTCCCCCCCAAACCGTTTTTTCTTTTTCTGTTTCTTTTATTTATTTATTTTAAAAAGAATTTGACTAAAACTTTGACTGGCTATATCTTTTTAAATATAAGTCCAAACAAATTGATTCTTTTTCTATTGTTTCTCAAATTCTGTCTAGTTTATTTTCATATTTATTTGAAAATTTTCCAAAACAACTTTTTGTACCATTTTGAAACTATGTGTTGATTTGAAATTTTTTTATTGGATTGTTGGAGAGAGAAGAAAAACTTTCAAAAGTTTTTGGAATGCACCCTACCTCTCCACAACTTGAAGGCAAGCATTCTGAACCATGGCATAATATTGTCGTGTGTTGTTTGACACGGTTATGACACCCCTTGTCTCGGAGTTTTTGTTATTTTATGTGATGATATGACCATATACTCATAAGTGCATATTGATGATTCTGTGCTATTGGGATTTGATAAGTTGTGTTAGTAATCACCCTGTATGCCTTTCATGCCTATCGAAAGAAATCCGGGAAAGCCCCTGTCTTGGGTAGACACGAGCTTGTCTTCGGTCTTCGTCGAGACGGTTGTGTCCGGTATGGCATAGTAATGTATGATGAGTGGTGATTCTGTTGGTTGAAATATTTTTGTTATGCTAATCATACAGGGAGTACTTAAACCTCCTGAGTCGACCTTAGATCGAGTCTTGTCCTAGTAACCCCCATACTTGTTTCATACTACCACTTGTCCCTGTCATAGGTAGGGTATGGTTCAGTAAGTTGTCAACCCCTTTCTAGCACACACCGTAAAGAGAGGCCATGGTGGAAGATACCGGCTGCATCCAGTAGGCATGCCACCTGGTCCCGGGGCATGGGTGTTTCCGGTTGTAGCCGAGGGGGTAGCTCCCCTAGTTTGCGCGCGTTATAAATTTTTTGATCCCATGCTAATCGAGGTTGTAGCCTCCCCACTTAGAGTTTTGCTTAACGAGTGTCGTGGGTGATTCCAGACGCCGGTAAGTTAAGCTGGTGTGTGCGAGTTAGGTGTGTTTTCAATTAAAAGGTCGTAAATGGAATTAGTCCTAATGGACTAAAGGAATCTGTTACTCGTGGGCAAAGAGTACACCCTCTGCATAGATTATATCTATTCGAATAGCCGTGTCCATGGTTAAGGACTACAGTCTGGGTTGGGTCAAGTGTCAGTCCTAGTGTCGGTCTTCAGAGGAAAAACTGCTAAACCAGAACATGGATTATGACTTGTGACTTATGATGATTATGGTTATTATTATTATGGACTAACCCTTTATATTATTTGAATTATTGAGTATCCCTGGGACGGTTCTACCTCCTGGATATTCACTATGATTATTCTCTTATAAGCCCTTTATGTGGTGTCGCCCAGACGCCCGACTGTGGCCTGCTTGTCATTTAAATTACTTATAAGCCCTTTATGTGGTGTCGCACAGACGCCCGACTGTGGCATGTTTGTTATTGGTTTACTTTATAAGCCCTTTATGTGGTGTCGCACGGACGCCCGACTTTGGCATGTTTGTTATTTATTTACTTCATAAGCCCTTTATGTGGTGTCGCTTAGACGCTTGATTGAGGCATGCTTTATATCATTATCCTTTCGAGGCGTCGTTTCAGACACCCGATCGGTGCATTTTATTTCCACACCATTATTGCATATTCATGTTCTATGTAAATAGCCTGCGTGCATGCATCAAGGATTTTATTTTTGCAACTGACATTGCGGTCATAAAATATTTTAGAGCATGATTATCATTTGTATATTATACCTGTGTTCATAATGTTTACGAGTACATTCAAAAGTACTCACTAGCTTGTCCCTGGCTATTGTCTTGGCCAGATTTCTTGCATGGAGAGGAGCGTTGCGATGACAGCCCCGGAACCTATGCACTGGCGATAGCAGTCTCGCGAAGATAGGAGTTATCCAGGTCAGCTGTTCCAGTGGGAAATGGAGTCGCATAGTCGCAGAAGAACCACAAACTGCTTCTGCCATCAACCAATAGAAGCCTTGTGTTGTACTCATAGGCCAGAATGGTCTTGTACTACATATTATGTGATTTGCTTGGCATTTCTATATCAAGTTGGTGTCTCCCCAGCTAATAGTAATCCTGTGGCTGGTGAGCACAAGGGCCATTTTCTGGGAAATTAATACCCAGAAAACCCGGTCCTGAAAAGGGCGGCGCCGCGGCGAGCGCACCAAGGCGGAGGATAAAGTGCTGTCGCCAATGTGCTAGGCTGGGTTGGACATTCTTATTGAAAAATAAAAATGGACCGGAACTATTTATGATGTTGACTATGATTTGCATGGGTCCACTGGTTGTAGGAAGAAAATGCTGGGAAAAAGAAGACTGGTCGCTATCTTTTCCTAAGAATAATATCGACTGAATGTAATGACACTATCATAGGAAATAATATCCTCCTGTTAAATCATTAATTTAAAGAACTGGTGCATGAGCATTTAGATTTATTTATTTACTTACTTATTTATGTTTAGGGGACCATGAGCATGCACCTGGGCCGGATTCATGTGAGAGCCTCCCTTCTAGTTAATTATAGGCTCCTCTAGTGGGCCTTCATCAGTGGGCTGCATGTTATCAACAAGTGAAAAATGTGTTCCATACGAAAAATAGTATGCATTACGTACGGTATGAGGCACTAAGGATTGAACCGTGTAACGACTTCCAAAACATTGTGTTTTTCGTTCTAACAACACATTTATTCAACCAACAGATGAAATATACAACTGATTGTACATTGAAAACAGCAGCAGCAACAACAACCAGGGCTAGGGTTGCAATAGAAGTAGTAAGCAGGCCAGAAGAGTGAAGACGTAGCTCTCTCTTCCAAACCAAACATCAGCCATTATTACAAAAGGGCTACCAAAAAAGAGCAAGTGTATGCATCAAACTAAATAAAGATCCTACTACACCAAGTGTACGCATCTAACTAACTGGCTTAGTTAGATGTTACTATTTATTAAGTTGTGGATATTGGCTGACGGCTTGAACCAGATGGGTGCCTGACGGGGGAAACTCCAGCCAGCAGGTCGAAGTCTGATACTTGCGACCCTCTCTCCTACTTTGGGTTGCAGAGCGTGGCGGCACATATCAGGGTATGGTGCATGCAGAGACGCATGGTATGTTGTGTACACACAATTTTTCCTGATGAACGAAACCGCATAGCCATCATGATCCTTGCCGTCGGTTTTCTCCTGGTTAATCGGATAATTCAGGGCGATAAACAGAGAGCGTGTACCAAGGCTACTTACCAGCCTCTAGTCAAAAATTCCTGAAGGCCCAGAGAAGCTAGGATCCTGCTCAAAGGCCTTGGAGTGACTGTGATTGTATTCCGCGAAACAACACATCCGGTACGTGCGAACGATCATCAATTATTCGCCGTTGTCTAATCGAGCCAGGAACCACCTGCAACTGCCATGCCACTTTTCTTTGAAAGGTTCTAGGATTAGGAAGGGTAGGGACAGCAGGCGGCCTACAACATCATATCAAGTTGGAGTCAAATAAAAAAGGGCTCTTGATTTAGTCAATCTTAAGAACAACATGTTATGAGTATGGATACTTTTTTAGTAAATGTTGACAGTAATATAAGCAAGCCATCATGATATCATAGGAAAGTAATATACTGCTATAACAGCCGATTGTAGCGATGACTGGAGTAGGCCAGCAATACGTCCAGCCATAGAAGGAGTCGACAGTGTAAATGAAGCCCTTGTGTTCAATGGCATCAGAGAACCATGGAGGATGTATGATCCTACGATGGACGTGCAGATTGATCCACTTACCACAGTGACCTGTCAGATAGGCGAGACCGCGGTTGAACAACATAATTAGCCTGAAGTCTTTATAATTCACAGATCTTGTGGGCACTTGGTAGATTGCAACCTTGAGCTAATCAAACTTGGTATCATGTTGGCTACTGTAAGATTCCGAGTATTCTGGGCCGCGGTGCCAAAGCAGCGTAGTGTTAATGAAGGAATGGGGATCAATCGCCGGGTGTAGACCTCCATGAGCATCCATCTACCGCGACCGTCGACGAGCACCATCCAAGACGTGTTCATGCCGACCTAGTATACCGTTAATGTAGTTGAGGGTGACGGGGATCGGATCGCAGTCGAGGGGGTTGATGCTCACCACCCTACGATCATTATGCTGTGTGACACGCCGTTTCTGAAGATCAGCAGGCATCAGCAATCAAGGATCCGTCCTAAAAATCTCCGGCCTGTGGGCTTTGAGTAAACTGTACAGCCCCGACGAGGACGCGGCGAGCAGCATGGTATTGAGATTGTCCACATGCGAAACAATGAGCTTGATTACCTCTATGGGGAGTGAATTCCAGCCACTCTTTCGGCAGACGCTGCTCAGTTCTGCCATTGTTACTGCTTTGGTTTCGGACGAGGGGGGGGGGAGGCGCCTTAGCGGGGATGGAAGATTGGACGAGATTATGTGCGGACAAAGATGGAGAAGCGAATATGTGCTGCGGGAAGTGGACAGGTGATGATGACTACAACACGCCGCTTGACTTACGAGACACATACCAGCAGCGTAGGGTCATATCGATGCCAGACAACTTGCTTGAGTGATCACAGTACTGGTACTCCCTACAGTACCTACTACTATGCCCTAACTTGCTTGACTAGAGTAGTAGAGTAGGACTCTGCTCTACAACTAGCACTGGAGGAGTATTATATTCTAATCTAAAATAGTTACAAACTTCAATGCCCGAGCGTGGAACGACTACGAACCGTGCTCAAAGACCGTGTCTACGTGGTGTTTGGAATTATATGCAAAAGAAATAGCAAGATGCCCGTGCATTGCACGACACACCATCATCACCAACTCGGTTTTTCTCTACTCCTACTCCTATAAAAGACTCAGTTGGTGATGATGGAGGCGAGGAGGCGTGTTTAGTCGGGCGTGCTGTGGACGGTGTAGTACTATTTGATTTGTTATAAAAAACAAAGAAGAGTAGTAGAGATAGAGATAAGAGTAAATATATAGACTTAGGGAGGAGCACGAGGTTGTGGGAGAGAGGTGCGGGTATCCTTTGTAAAATTGTTATAGTTGGATTTCTATCCGTCAGATCTAGATCAGACGGTCTATATTACAAGATGGCAGGCACACCATCCTCACCAACTCGGTTTTCTATAAGAGTAGATAGATAGAGACTAGGGAGTACTAGTAATGACACCATCTACTGCTTCATGTGCTACTCCTGCGCTCCATTTGGCGGCCGCAATGTCCCCTACAGCCACTCCGTCACGCGCTCCATTCCGCGGGCGCTGTTGAAATTTGGGGAGAGCACTCTCGCGACTGCTGGCAGCCATGACTTCACCGACGACGACTTCTTCCCCGATCTCGGCAACCTCTTCCTCAATGACATGGGCGACAACCTCAACGCCAACGGTGCTGTTCTCGTTGCAATGTATGTGTTTCTGTCCTTCCTTTTCGAAATTGTCGTAGAATTCATGTTTCTACTCTGTATCCTACCACTATGCTAGTCCACATGATTAGTTTAATCTTTGTTATAGCCGTCATGATTTATTTTGTGCTTATTCGGATTAAATCTCGTAGTAACTTGCTCATATAGTCAACTAGCGCAACATCCCCTATAGCCACTCCCGTTTCATGGACGGCCTGGTCGATGCCTCCAAGGAGCCCTTTGTCTACTCCTAAGAGTGCCCGGTGCCATTTTGGGGCTCGCCGACGTGTTGGAAATATGCCCTAGAGGCAATAATAAAATGATTATTATTAGATTTCCTTGTTCATAATAATTGTCTATTGTTCATGCTATAATTGTATTAACTGGAAACTGTAATACATGTGTGAATACATAGACCACAACATGTCCCTAGTGAGCCTCTAATTGACTAGCTCGTTGATCAATAGATGGTTATGGTTTCCTAACCATGGACATTTGTGGCGACCGATTCTCCGGGTACTAGTTCCCAGAAAATGGCCCTTGTGCTCATCAGCCCCAGGATAACTGTTAGCTGACGATGCACCAACTTGATACAGAAATTCCAAGCAAAATACAAAATTTGTAGTACAACAAATGGTTTCTAGTGGTTGATGGCGGAAGCAGGCTGTAAATCATCAGTGTCTATGGGACTCCATTTTCCAACAGGAACAGCTGACCAGGTTAATTCCTATCTTCACGGGCTGCTATCACCGTTAATTAGGTTCCGGGGCTGTCATCGCGATGCTCCTCTCCGTGCAAGGAAAAATCTGGCCAAGACAATAGCCAGGGACAAGCCAGTGAGTACTTTGAATGTACTCGCAAACATTATGAACACAGGAATAATATAATAACGACGTGCTGAAAGTATTTTACGCTCATGACGTCAGTCACCAATGATAATTAAAACTCTGATGCATACGAGCATTTTAAATATGAATATGCAATAGCATAGCAATATTAAAATTATGAAAATAAATAATAAACATGCCGCAGTCGGGCGTCTGAGCGACACCACATATAGGGCTTTAAAAGAAATGGCACAGTCGGGCGTCTGAGCGACACCACCTAAA
>NC_041381.1:599614863-599677633 GCF_002162155.2 Triticum dicoccoides
ACATAAAGGGCTTTAAAAGAAATGCCACAGTCGGCCGTCTGAGCAACACCACACAAAGGGCTTTAAAAGAAATGCCACAGTCGGGCGTCTGAGCGACACCACATAAAGGGCTTTAAAAGAAATGCCACAGTGGGGCGTCTGAGCAACACCACATAAAGGGCTTTAAAAGAAATGCCACAGTCGGGCGTCTGAGCGACACCACATAAAGGGCTTTAAAAGAAATGCCACAATCGGGCGTCTGAGCGACACCACATAGAGGGCTTTAAAAACAACAATCATGGTGAATATTCCGGAGGTAGAACCATCCCAGAGATACTCGATGATAACAATAATATCACGGGTTAGTCAATAATAATAATCATAATTATCACAAGTCTCAAGTAGAAATTCCCGTTCTGGTTTAACAGTTTCACCTCCGAAGACCGACACTAAGACCGACACTTGACCCATCCCAGACTGTAGTCCTTAACCATGGACACGACTATTCGAACAGGTTTAATCTCTGCAGAGGGTGTACTCTTTACCCACGAGTAACGGATTCCATTAGTCCATCGGGACTAATTCCGTCTACGGTCTTTTAGATGAAAACGCACCTGACTTGCACACACCAGCTTAACCCACACGTGTCTCGAATCACCCACGACACCTGCCAAGCAAACTCTAAGTGGGGAGGCTACAACCTCGATTAGCATGGGATCACAAAATTTATATCGCGCACAAAACTGGGGAAGCTACCCCCTCGGCTACAACCGAAAACACCCATGCCCCCTGACCGGATGACTGGCTTTAATCCATGGCCGTGGTACCCTCATCCCGGCCCCTCTATATGGTGTGTGCTAGAAAGGGGTTGACAAATTACTGAACCGTACTCTACTTGCTGTAGAGACGAGTGGTAGTACGGAACAAGTATGGGGGTTACTGGAACAAGACTCGATCTACGGTCGACTCAGGAGGTTTATAATCTTCCCTGCATGTCATGTATAACAACAACATTTCAACCAACAGGATCACCGCCCATTATACCCTACCATGCCATACCGGACATAACCGTCCCAACGGAGACCGACGACAAACTCATGCCTACCCAAGGCAGAGGTTTTCCCGGGTTCCTGCCGGTATGCATGCAAGGCACATGAGGATGATCATCATCACACGTGTGTTCATTTCCAACGGCATGGAAATCCATAACATGCACCCATGGATATGATCATATCACATTAAATATCAAGTTTCTCCAAAGTGAGGTGATGTTCCGAACGTGTCATCGAACACACAAAAATATTATGCCGGGTTCAGAATGCTTGCCTTCAGGTCATGGGAAGGCAGGGTGCATTTCAACTCTTGAAATACTTCTCCTCTCTTCAAAAATCCTATTTTTGAAAATATAAATGAATTAACACACAAAATAAAAACAGCATAAAAAGTTGTTTGAATTTTTTTCGAATAAATCTTAAAATAAACTAGGTTAAATTTGAGATAGGTACGAAAAAGAATCAATTCATTTGGAGTTATATTTAAAAAATTATAGCCAGTCAAACATTTGGTCAAAATCTGTTTTTAAAAAGAAAACGGAAAAAGAAAAGAAAAATGCTTCGAACCGGTACACGTCGAAGACGTACTTTCCAAATACATTACCACTTAACCCACGTGGACTGGAGCGGGGTCACTGACAGTGGGTCCAAGGGCCCACTGGTCAGGTTTGACCGGTCTCCCCCGCCTCCTTCCTCCTCTGGCTGGACAGAGGCGGAGGCTCTGGCGACCAACGCCGGCGAGCGGCGGCTCCTCGCGGCCTTCGGAGGGTGGGGATGGATCCGTCAGACCGGGGCGGTCCTACTGGTAGTCGCTGGGTCGGCGGGGACGGCGTGGGCTGCCGGCGGCGAACTTCGCGGCGGAGGAAAGCTTCGGGGCGAAGTTGTTTCGGGGCCGCGGTGGTTCCCGACCGAAATGGAGTAGGGGGATGTGATCACGGGAGGAAGGGAAAGTTCCTGGTGAAGAGAGTGGAGAGGGTGAGGCTTTGGTGGTGCCGGAATGACCGGGGCAGTGGCGGCGGCTGCAGTTGCCGGAGACGGGGAAGAAGACCTCCCCGGGTTGATTGGCTGCCACGGGAGGGCTGGTGGAGCATACTGAGGTTGCTTAGCCCATGGAACCTGCTCGGGGGCCTCCTTTTATAGCGCGACGAGGTCGGTTCCGCGGCGGTGGGGATAAGATCTCCGGCGACCGACGTTCTGTAGCAGTAGCGGGACGTGGATGCGATGAGAGCTAGCCGACGGGTGAGGGGATAAGTTTGCGCTGTTCACAGGGGCAGGTGGCGAGCCGGGGTGGCTTGGGTGGCGCTGGCTTGAGCAGGGTTGTCGAGCGGCCGTGGCGGCTAGTCCTTGGCTTGCCGGGGACGCGGCGAGGCTCTGCTTGGCGCGTTGCGGTGAGTGGGGAGCATGCCACGCGCCAGGGGACACGACGTGCCGGCTGCGGTCGGTCACGGGCTGGGGTGAGCGCGGGGTGTGACGCGGCGGCTCGGGCGCACGCGCGTGCAATACACGCGCTCTGGGCGCGTCCAGTGCATGCACGGGAGGTGTTGGACGAAATGCCATGGTAGCTTAGAGGTCATGGTTGGGGCTGGCAAGAACCAGGGCTAGTCTAGGTTTAGTAAGGGTAACAAGGGACATGGTGGTTTGGTCAGGAGACTAAGTTCACAATGCCAACAACAATACATGTCAAATCTGAACATGCACTCCAGGTGTTTGACAAAATGCCACAGGCACCTAGACATTTCTTGGAGGCAAATCTTCTAGATCAGTGTCTCCTTGGATGCGCAAGAGGGTGGTGAGGTTAGTTTGCAAAAAGGAGAAACTTGCAAGTGCAAGTTTTGAAAAACTTCAATTCTGGACAGGAAGTGAATGGCATTATTTCATGAACCAAAATATGCCAATGGTTGCATGCTCTTGGACTTAGGGGTTTAGCATGGGGGACTACAAGTAGGAGAAAGAATCAAGGGCCAAAGAGCAAGCAATAATATGGTTGCTGTACAAACCATCATGATGGACCAGAATGGAGATGAGGTTGATTCACTCAAAATTTCCAAAGAACATCCCTGGATTTTTGCATATAATGGAATCATATGCTCCTACTGACATCCCATAATTTTGGTGGAAGCTAGAATCAAATATTTAAAAGGGTTGCAGTGTAAAACTGCCCACTAGACCAGAGAGGAAAAACATGAGTAGCACTCAAAATATGCAAGGAATGAACTATATTGTTGCATAAAAGTGATTTAGAGGCATCACATGACATCTCCAAATTTTGGTGGAATTTTTAGTTAAGTTAATAAAATGGTTGTAGTACAAAAAGAGCTCCAAACTTAAAATAAGTCATTTTAAAGAATATAGCTCAGGGTGGAATAATTTGATAAATAAATCTACTGATTGGGAAATTGTCTTAATGAGATGGCATAGAAGTTCAATATGTTTGGAAGGATCCACTTGGGAAAAATAAATCCTTAATAATGAAAGAAAGGTTTTGAAATCAACAGAAATATACTTGCAGGCAAAATTTTAAACTCTTGGCAAAATTTTAATAACTAAAACCTCGTTAAATTTTTGGGGTGTTACAACATTGGATGTCATTGATAACGGGATCACATCATTAGGAGAATGATGTGATGGACAAGACCCAATCCTAAGCATAGCACAAGATCGTCTAGTTCGTTTGCTAAAAGCTTTTCTAGTGTCAAGTATCATTTCCTTAGACCATGAGATTGTGCAACTCCCGGATACCGTAGGAATGCTTTGGGTGTGCCAAACGTCACAAGGTAACTGTGTGTCTATAAAGGTGCACTACGGGTATTTCCGAAAGTGTCTGTTGGGTTGGCATGAATCGAGACTGGGATTTGTCACTCCGTGTGACGGAGAGGTATCTCTAGGCCCACTCGGTAATGCATCATCATAATGAGCTCAATGTGACTAAGTAGTTAGTCACGGGATCATGCATTACGGAACGAGTAAAGTGACTTGCCGGTAATGCGATTGAACGAGGTATTGGAATACCGACGATCGAATCTCGGGCAAGTAACGTACCGATTGACAAAGGGAATTGCATACGAGATTGCTTGAATCCCCAATATCATGGTTCATCCGATGAGATCATCGTGGAACATGTGGGAGCCAACATGGGTATCCAGATCCCGCTGTTGGTTATTGACCGGAGAGATGTCTCGGTCATGTCTACATGGCTCCCGAACCCGTAGGGTCTACACACATAAGGTTTGATGATGCTAGGGTTATAGGGAAAGTTTGAATGTGGTTACCAAATGTTTTTCGGAGTCCTGGATGAGATCCCGGACGTCATGAGGAGTTCTCGAATAGTCTGGAGGTAAATAATTATATATAGGACATGAGGTTTTGGCCACCGGAAGTATTTCGGGCGTCACCGGTAATGTACCAGGACCACCGGAAGGATTCCGGGGGTCCACCTAGAGGGGCCACTAGCCCCGGAGGCTTGCATGGGCCAAGAGTGGGAAGGAACCAGCCCGTGGGTGGGCTGGTGCGCCTCCCACCAAGGCCCAAGGCGTAACTAGGAGGGGAGATGGGAAACCCTAAGCGTAGATGGGCGTAAAGGCCCACCCTTGGGCGCTCCCCTCTCTCCCCCTCTTGGCCGCCCCCTCCAAGTCCCATCTAGGGCTGCCGCACCCCTAGGGTGGGAACCCTAGATGGGGGTGCAGCCACCTCTCCTCCTCCTATATATAGTCGGGGTTTTGGGGCTGCCAAAGACACGAGTCTCTCTCTCTCTCGGCACAGCCCTACCTCTCCACATCCTTGTCCTCCATAGTGCTTGGCGAAGCCCTGCTGGAAACCATGTTGCTCCACCACCACCATGTCGTCGTGCTGATGCTGGAGTTCTCTTCCCCAACCTCTCCCTCCTCCTTGCTGGATCAAGGCACAGGAGACGTCACCGGGCTGTACATGTGTTGAACGCGGAGGTGCCGTTGTTCGGCCCTTAGATCGGAATCGCCCGCGATCTGAATCGCTGCGTGTACGACTCCTCCAACCGCGTTCTTGTAATGCTTCCGCTTAGCGATCTTCAAAGTTATGAAGATGCTCATCCTCTCCCTCTCTAGTTGCTAGAATCTCCATAGATTGATCTTGCTGATGCGTAGAAAATTTTGAATTTCTGCTACGTTCCCCAACATGACGGACATCATGCATCACCTCACGGATGCGTGCAGCGGTCACTACTGGCCCTTGGCGGAGAACATCAAGTATGAGATGTGCTACCCGTTCACCATGCCGGAGTCGCTAGAGGATCACCGCCGCCTGCTAGTCTCGGAGGCGGACGACATCGTCTTCCTCTTGATCGTGGGCACCGGCAAGGCACATGCAGGCCGCCACCCCGTCTCTGTAGTGTGCGTGAGGGGCGATGCCGCTGACGCTGACACTGACATGAGGCCGATGTACGGGTGCATGCTCACTGTTACTACCCCTCAGAGGTACGTGGGCGGCAACACCGGCTCCATCATGTTGCTTAGGACTGTGCAGAGCTAGGACCTTCCCGCCGATGTGGACATGGAAGACGCATGGTATGATTTACCCCGCAATACGCTGCACGGGGACTCCAAGGAGGTTCACCTGGACATATGCATTACCAAGTTAAATGTTGGTCATTAGTCTTCGCTCAATGAAATCCACTGTCTAAGCATGTGGATACTCCATGCATGATCTTGCTCTATTGGAGTATCGCGAATGAATAAAAGTGTACCCATTTATGGTTTAGTCTAGCATCTTCCATGTATGAATTTTTACTACAGTACTGGTGAAAGACTTACGATGAACGATTTCTTACATCTCCTCTGCCCCCTTCCAAGTCATCTAGATTTAATCCCTCCGTCTAGGTGTATAAGGGCATGGTTAATACTTAATAGTATAGCCAACTATTGACTATAATAAAGTGCCATGTCATCTGTAGCCAACATGTATAACAATCGATACTCAAAAACTAATTCTTAAAGATCATTTCTTGCAAAGCACAATAAGTGTTATTTCTTCAAAAGTTTTGGATGCAGGTTGAACAGTTGAACGCTTTTATTTGCAAAAGATACCTTTTTATCAATTTCACCCAGATGTTTATGAGCTCTAGAGATGAAATAATATCCGAAGAAACCTATCGATACCCTTTACACATGAGATGACCCCCACATCCTTTGTAAAAATAAATAACTCCCCGATCAATGCATTTCACTCTTCGTTGCAACGCACGGGCACCTTACTACTATAGATTAGTACGACCAAAAATTGAACTAACATTATATATAGTACGATAAATGCTGATGCATGTCACCTAAAATTATATCATTCAAAACTATGTTCAAATACGAATCGAACGATATAGTTTTTGTTGACATGCACTAACATTTTGTCAGTTAAATATTCAGTCAAATTTAATGGGGCACTAATAAACCACGACCGATGTAGTGCAAGTGTAGAGGGCAGAGCTGCCCGGGAGTCTCACCCCGCTTGTGGCGCGGCAGTAAAGCCGTCATATCACAAAACCCAACCACTGCCAGTAATAAGTGGCATGTTAAATAAACGGACAAACAACCATCACATCCCTCCGTCTTTTGCATTTCATCTCTCTGCATTTACTTTCTCCGGTTCATCTCGCACACTCGATCCCTAGCTACTACTCCTAGTATCCCTAGCTACTATTCCTAGGGCCAGTTCTTTTGGCGGCTTAAAAAATAAGCCATCTCTTCCCCAGCTTTTCCCATAAGACTAGTAATAGTGGAGAGTAACATTAAGGTGCCTCACTCATTTATTTGGGCTTCGAAACTACTACCTCCGTCCTGGTTTGATGGTCCCTTTTGTAGTTTGTGTCAAATTTTGACTAAAGATTTAACTAACAAAATGTTAATGCATGTCAAGAAAAATTATTTCATGGGATTCATATTTGAACATAGTTTTCAAAAATATAATGTTTGCTGACATGCGTGAACATTGTTTCCTTCTTATGTGTCAGATATAAATCGGACGGCCTATATTGCAGGCTGGCAGGAACACAATCATCACCAACTCTGTTTTTATAAGAAGAAAAAAGTATAGAGAAAAAAGTAGACAGTAGAGAAGTAGAGATAAATAGGAGATATAAAATAAATATAACAGTAGAGAAGAGAGTAGAGATAGCAGAGACGTCGGGAAAGGATCGCATGCGCGCGGGAAAAAGTGTTCGGGCATGTGCTAGTTTTGGCGCGCGGTGTCTGGCGCGCTTTATAAAGGGGCTGTTTGGTTTGAGACTAAGTTTGCCAAAGCTTGCCACACCTAAGGTTAGGCAAGTTTGACCAACTTAGGTGTGTGTTTAGTTCAAGCCACATCTTAGGCAAGCCACACTATGGCCCCACATCACATACAAACAAAATGTGTGGCAAGATTCCCTTAGGCTTGCCAACTTGTGGCTCTCATTTTGAAAAACTAACCTTAAGCAAGTTTGGCAACATTGTATGGCAAAGTGCGGCACTTCTAGGCCTAGAACCAAACAACCCCAAAATCAAACGCCCTCCCACCGCTTTGTGCCTTGCCACCTCTCTCTCTCCGCTCTGTGCCTTGCCACCGCTCTCTGCCCGCAGTTTCTCGCCTCACCGCCGCCGCGCCACCATGCCGCCGCATCGCCGGGAAACTTGGGGATACCGCGGCGTCCGCGCACGCCCCTCCGGCGGCTTCTCCCCCGAGATCCGGTTCCGCGTGATGCGCCTCGGCCTCGGCAATTTCGAAACCGCCAACGAGGCTGCCTACGCGTACGACGTGACGGTGTGGCGCCTTCGGTGGCTTCATAGAACATTGAACTTCCCCAACATGCCGACGTGGGATCGGGCACAGGAGCTCGCGCCTCTGCCGCGGCTTAGCACCTACGAGGATCGTCGCGACAACTAGAGGCGGGAGCACCGTCTCGGTATAGCCGAGATGGACGAGGAAGCCATGTCGTTGTGGCGCCAACACTTCCCGCTGGCCATCATCAATGAGACGCGAGTTCTACGCTCAAAGGAGGGCGGAGAGGGATAAGAGGAGGGTGGAGCGAGCCTCCTATCGCGAGGACAAGCATAGGCCAAAAGCGGATTCTCTATTAAACATGAGGCTTGGAGCAGCGTCGCCCTGGGAATCCGATGACGATCGGTATCTTCATGCCTACAGTCAGATGTCGGAGGAGCACATCACCGAGGAGGAGTCGGACGACAAGGAGTAGTTGAATTATCTATTTTTTTATCTATCAATGCTGAGAACTATCCTCTAATCTCTAGTCTCTCTACTTCTCGATCTCAGCACTGTAAATGCTTTTTTAAAGCGCTGCGCATTGCGATTCTATTGGAGATGCTCTAAGATGGCAGACGAGTGCTTTAATGTTGCCCACAAGATGCGCGAGTATTACTAGTAGTATATTTTTCTTGTCATGTTGAGATTTTAAAACCACGAGTGCGAACATGCAGAGTAGCAATGAAGACCAAACACAGGATATTGGGGACATCTTCAAGGAGCATGGCAAGTTAAAGAGGAGCTGCACCGAACCTGTAAAACGAGCTTTGGTAAGTAACACCCTTTCAATTACTTTCGTGTAGCCTCATGTTCTTGGGTGTGTATATGTTGTAGTTTCTGTTTCTCCTAAGCCCAGTGTTCTTCCATGTGTAATAAGAAGAGTCTTAATCTTCCTAATGCTTTCTTTTTTAGCTTGATGTAGGAAGTGGGTGTTCTCACCTTGTAGTGTGTTTTTATATTTTTTTTCCTTTTGAATTCACTTCTCCGAGTTCTATTTATCTGTCTTCTACTAAATTGATCTGGGTTGCTCTGAGTATTGATCTAAAACATAAGTAACTTCATGTCAGGATGCAGTTCCTACGTGGAGGGAAGTATGGTCAACCTCGAGATCATGTTTCCAAAATGAGGTTGGATTACACACAAGGTGCCAGTTCCCTAATGATGCTGGATTAGACACAAGGTGAAAATTCCCAGATGATGTTGGATTACACACAAGACAGGTGGAGTCGTCAGTTGTTCGTGTCCTCGTGGCTCTAGTAAAGGCTAAAAGAAAGTGTGCAGCAACCCTTGAGAATGTAGATGAGTTCCTGAAAAGCGAAAAGAGCAATCAGATGCTCTCTTCACCCAAGCCAAAGAAGAGATGGAAGAAGCCAAAAATAAGCTAGCAGAGGCAGAGCAGGCTAGGCGTCTCCTGCTATCTAAAACTGTTGCCAATACAAAATTTCCTTCATAATAGCTAGGTTCAAATGTTTATCCAGTCAGCATGCCTGTTGTGATGTCCGTGCATCTACTGATGTGGCACAAAATATTTTTTCGGATCATGTAATAACAGCAATTACTTTCCTAACAATAACAGATGAACCGTTGGACATGGTATAGTTCACGCGCAAGCCCGACATTCCAAGTTCAAATTCCACATCAAACTCATGTTCACAGATATCTGCACATTCATACATAATGTCCACAACCATGATTCACTTCAAAGCCAAAATGAATGTGAGGAGAGTTATAAATAAAGAAAAACATCTAGTAGTTCCAACTACTAGTGCAAGCACAACAAGTCAAGACCATTCATACATTAATTATATTTTAGTCATTTTTTGTGTTCTAAAATGCCTGCCGGCTCGCGGAAGGACGTGTTGCCGGCACACACGCGGATTCAATGAAGGCAGGGGGGCAGTCTTAAGCTGGTTAAACGCGGAGAGGAGGTGTGGTTAGCAGGGCTTGTAGCGAGTGGGGCCCTCTGGGCCGACGCGCCGGTTCAATGCCTGCGCTATGAGAGGTCACGTCTGTGTCAGAGGAATCACTCCCTCCAGTCATTTTTGTTTGGGTATAACAAAATCTCGTTTTCCATTCACATTTTACAAGTAAAATTCGTGGAAAAACTTTGACCCAAAATATGATGGTGACTAGTAAACCGGAATGGAGGTAGTAGTTTTTTTAATCAAAGAAGGGTTTCCCCTTCCGATTTTCATTACTGAAAACCAGCATCTAAATCTAAACCTTAGTATTTTCCCTAGAACTACTAGGTTCAACATCTCGCAACATAAACCCATACAACCATACGCCAAGGAGGTACATAGTACTATGAATTCCATTTTCGCTCCATACCAATCGTTCTAAAAACTACTTAGTACTTATAACGCGCCATTGAAAATAGGAACTCTTAACTCTGCTAAAAAATGATATTTTAAATGTGGCTACTCGATCTGTGGCAACTGGCGAGCCACCGCCTCCAAGTCGTTCACCTGTGGTCCCGACCATCAACTCCTACGGATCAAATTATCACGCGAGCTGACTATTCCTACAAAGGTGCTCCACCACGTACCCGGTACCCACGAATGCAGCAATCGTGCACCTAGGGTTTTAGGGTTTATTTGTTAATGTCGCCTTTACGTAACACTCATGTGTGTGAGACACCGAGAGGCCGACTGCATGTGTGCGCCTCTTCTCTTCGTATATGTACTCCACCGTTTGTCTGGTGTCCAAAAAATTATAATAACTACTAGCAATGTGCCAATGCATTGCCACACGATCAAAGTAGATTAATACATACTCACCGATTTGATAGAAAAAAAAATCTAGTTTTGAAATACGTATATCACTAAAAATATGTTATGTTTCACTCAAAATATATTCCTTTGGCAGTTTTGATGAGATAAGGGAGGAATGTTGCTGGTTTCAAGATTCGAGAAGTGTATATGTCTAATTTCTACTCTTACTAGCAAGATGCCCGTGCGTTGCATGGAACATCAAGATTTTGTGGGAGAAAAGGATGAATGAGGGAAGGCCTTATCTGCAAATGTGGTGAGGAGTGCGGCTAAATTGCCATATATTCCTTCCTATCCGTCAGGTATAAATCGGACGACCTACATTGCAGGATGGCAGGCCCACCATCATCACCAACTCTGTTTTTTATCCCCACTCTTATAAAAAGCATTGTCGATGATGACTGTATGCCTGCCATCCTGCAATATAGGCCGTCCGATCTATATATGACGGATAGGAAGGAAACTATGGAAATTTTACAAAAAGATACCCACACCCCTCTCCACATTTGCAAATAAGGCCTTCCCTCGTTCATCCTTTTCCCCCACAAGATAAACTACTCATAAAAATGCATCTTGATGTTCCGTGCAACGCATGGGCATCTATTGCTAGTTGTTGCAAAAAGCCCATGTGTGTGTGAGAGAGAGGGAGAGTGGAGGAGGACGGAGTGCATGTGTGACAAAGGCACAAGGAGTGTGTGTGCGATAGGTATCAGCTTAAAATGAGGCGATAGTGTGTGTGTGCACGATTGACAGGGCGTGTCTCAAGAAGGGAATAAAAATCTACATAGATACAAGGAGCGGGAGAGAGACATGTATGCGATAGTGGAAGCAGGATTGTGCGAGTGTATAAACCTATCTAGAGGCTAGTCGATAAATGTTTGTGAGAGAAATATGAGTCGGGGTGCGAAAGCGAGAGTTTTGTGTGTGTGTGAGAGAGAGACGGTAGTCGGGAAGGGGAGTGGAAGCACGAGTGTGCGGGTGTATAAACCTATCTAGAGGCTAGTCGATAAATGTTTGTAAGATAAATACAAGTCGGGGTGCGAAAGTGAGAGTTTTGTGTGTGAGAGAGAAAGAGAGACGGTAGTCGGGAAGGGGAGAGGAAGAAGGAGTTGTGTGTGTGTGTCTGTGAGAGAGAGGGGGGGGGGTTGTCTGATTGGTAAACAAATGAATAACGTCAGTCTGGGATGGAGACAAAAAGGAGACCGCAATAAATGTCATGTCTACAGGAGAGAGAGAGTAATTTTAGTGGTATGAGTCATATCTAGAGACATATCGGGTGTGTGAGAGAATTCCATAGAGAGAAAGACAAAAGTGAAAGACGAGTGGAGACTGTGTGTGTGGCGGTGAAAAAGAAAGCTTAGGCACCGAGTAATACCAGAGAACAGTAGAGACGTGAGAGATAATGAAAACGGAGTAATGTATAATGATAAGGAGAGTGTGACACTTCTCAAGGGAGACGTCGAGAGACCATGTTTGCGAGGATAGGAGAAACATGAAGTGAGCGTACAGGTGAGCTGGAGAAAAGAGTGTAGCTACATGAAGGAGCATGCATGCGAGAGAGATGGGTGTGAAAAGAGTGAACATAAAAGGGATTCAAATATTTGAATTCGAGATGATGATACATGTAATCCATACTCGAACCAAAACTGATCTATCAAACATGCATACTCATATGAATTCACCCACATCTATGTTATTTAATATGTAGATATTACTGATCCATACATTTTAGTAGAACATAATTTGGATAATTTTTTTTGAATTCAACCTTAAGATTTCGAGATCATTGCATTTGTAAATCATATTATACATATAAAGGAGCAGAATTCTTTGTTGTGCTTTTGAAAGTAGATATAAAAAAATGATGTATATAGAATTTAATTCCAATTGATAATGGATCCCGCCTGAAAAAAATAGAATACAAACGGGATTCGAATTGAGTTGGCACAGTAAACGTGCACTCTGCAAAATTTGAACGAAGAGGGAAAGTCGTAGTAACTGCTCGAAACGAAAATCTACGAGATGGAAATTACTACTGCCTATCCCTGCCACGCAAAGCCTATCTGCTGGATTTCTATAGGTTTCTATAGGGGTAGGTTTGTAATTTCACCCAAACATGACGTAACCGCCTCTCACCCAGATTCATACATGGTGGGCGCCAAAACACAGTGTGTCCTCGGCCAAAATCGACTCCCTCCCTGATTCATATTCATACACGATGGGCGCCAAAAACAAACTCTCGTCGGCAAATATTCGGTCTATGCGAGATTACCGTCCTATCCCCAACCGACTAATATTGTTGTGATGTGGGAAATTTGAAACGGGGGCTAAGTTTGTATATTTCCTCGCATTTGAGACAAGCGCACCGTGAATACATGGTTCCCCCTTCCTCTCTACCTCCCTTTTCCCCATTCGTACTCCGTGGGCGGCAAAACACCCTCTCCACCCCAGCCTCCTCCGTCCGCCGACGTCCGCCACCCCATCCACCGTCGTCCTCCTCCACCATGCCGGAGCTGATACCCCGACGCCGCCGTCCATTACAAGAGATCGACCTCTCTCATCCACAGCTTCGGACCGGGATCATTGCATCTCGTCCTCTTGCTTCATCACCGCCGTCGTCCACCTTGTCGGCGCTGCTCCTACGATCATCTCATCCACCACGCCCCGCTGCCACCGTATACTCTCCTAGATCTGCTTCCACGCCGCCGACAGCCATCGCTATCACGGCACCGTCAAATTCCTAGCAGATGCATACACGACGCCGCACCAGAGGCGATACTCTTTCGTATCTTCTCAACTTATTTATCGTAGCAAGAAAATAGATCGCCACTGCTTTACTCTGATTTCTTGTCTTGGTTGCGAAGTTGCCTTTGTCCGGTTTGCACCTTCAGATCCGCCATGGCACGCTCAACACTATACTCCCAATGCTTATGGTTTTCCCCTTTTATATTCCACACTAGTTAAATCACAGTAGAATTTTATGTTTGAGGTCCTCGATATTTCATACGCAAAGCCTATCTCCGTACCACAATATTCCCTGCTCGTCTATGACGAATTCTGAGGCCTTGCCCAAACTCACTTTTCTTTTTATGGCTTCAATGCTGGGGTGTCCACGCTGAGCCTCCTTAATCTTTTCTATCAGAGTAGGCTGTATTTCCAAATTCGACACACTACCTTCGGTGACCATTATTAAGTTGAGTTTGGCAAATTCCTGCTGAAATTCTGGTCTCAAATTTGGTATACTGTCGTTGCCCGAGATGGGGTTCCGACTAAGAGCATCCGCCACTACATTTCCTTTTCCTGGATGATAGTGAATGCCAACATCATAATCTTTCACTAATTCCAACCAGCATCATTGCCATAAAATGAGTTCTGGTTGTGTGAAAATGTACTTGAGGCTTTTATGGTCTGTATATATTTCACAGCGGTTTCCAAGCAAAAAGTGTCTCCACTCCTTGAGCGCATGAATGACTGCTGCCAATTCCAGGTCATGAGTGGGATAATTTTCTTCATGCTTTCATAGTTGCCTGGAAGCGTAGGCGACTACCTTGCCTTCTTGCATTAATACGCATCCGAGGCCCTTTCGGGATGCGTCACAATACACTTCAAAGCTTTTGTGTATGTCGGGCACGACCAATACTGGTGCTGTTGTCAGTTTCCTTTTGAGTTCTTGGAAACTTTTCTCGCAGGCTTCGGTCCATACAAACTTTTTATCCTTCTTTAGCAACTGGGTCATTGGTTTTGCTATGGTGGAGAACCCTTCAATAAATCTTCGGTAATATCCTGCCATTCCCAAGAAACTTCGTACATCCGTTACGCTGGCTGGTGGTTTCCAGCTAAGTACGGCCTTGACCTTTTCCGGATCTACGACAACACCTTCTTGGGTTAGCACGTGGCTTAGAAAACTGACCTGTCTTAACCAAAATTCACATTTGCTAAATTTGGCGTACAATTGATGTTTCCTTAGTCCTCCCAGTACAATCCTGAGATGTTCAGCGTGCTCTTCTGGTGTCTTAGAGTATACCAGAATATCATCAATGAATAACACAACAAATTTGTCCTTGAATTTCATAAATACTTTGTTCATGAGGTGGACAAAATATGCAGGGGCGTTCGTCAGTCCAAACGTCATTACTGTAAACTCGTATAATCAGTATCTTGAGGTAAATGCTATCTTGGGAGTATCCTCTGTCCGTACTTTTAATTGATGATATCCCAACCTCAAATCAATTTTCGAGAATACTTTGGCTTGTGCGAGCTGGTCAAATAAGTCATTTATCCTTGGCATAGGATACTTGTTTTCGATGGTGACCATGTTGAGCGCTCGATAGTCTATGCACAATCTTAGTGTCCCATCCTTTTTCTTGGCAAATAATACTAGTGAACCCCAAGATGAGGAGCTGGCTCGAATAAATCCTTTGTCCAGTAATTCCTTTATTCGCTTCTTTAATTCTACCAACTCGGAGGGTGCCATTCTATAGGGCTTCTTGTAAATGGGCGTGGTTCCAGGTGCTAGCTCAATGATGAATTCAATTTCCTGATCTGGCGGCATGCCTGGTAGTTCCTTGGGAAATACGTCGGGAAACTCACATACCACTGGGACTTTGCTTAATTCTGAGATATCCACCTTCTTCAACCTTGGTTGCCGTGATATCTGTCTTTCTTGAGCTAAAAATTTTATTGTCTTCCCGTGATGGTGGGTGAGAATCATAGTCCGATTGAAGCAGTCAATAAATACTTTGTTGGTGGTTAACCAGTCCATTCCTAGGATAATATCCAGTCCCTTATTTTCCAATACGATGAGGTTTCCATGAAACTTTAGTCCTTCAAGCTCAATAACCACACCTTGGCAGTAATTTTGAGTAACTTGCTTAATCCCAGGGGACTTGATCATGGATTTTTCCAAGGGAAGCACCGAAAAATTATTTTGCAAAGAAAATCTCTTTGAAATGAACGAGTGAGAAGCTGCAGAATCAAACAAAACCATGGCAGGTATTGTGTTGAAAGGGAACGTACCGAGTATGATATCCGGGGCATTCTGTGCTTCCTCTCTGGTCACGTGGTTCAGGTGACCCTTCTTGTGGTTGTTATTGGGGTTGAAATTGTTTCTCTTGGGCGCTGAATTATTGCCACCGTTGTTCGGCTTTGGGGCCGAGTTCCTTGGCTTGGGACACTGCTTGGCATAGTGTCCTTCTCCACAAGCGTAGCAAGTAATGCCTGGGCGATATGTGAACTCCTTGTCCCTTGCATGGAAATTCCTGATTGGACGTGAATCATTGGTCGTGGGTTTGTGTGCTCCACCTTTCTGAAAATCGGTCTTGCTCCATTGGTTGCGAGCAAGTGTAGTCTGGTCTCTTTTGCACTTGCGAAAATCCTCCAAGCTCCGGCGTTCATTTTCCAATGTAATAGCCTTATCCACCAGTGTTTTGAAATCTAGGAAGGTCTGTATGACCAACTGGCATTTAAGCGCGGGTGCCAGACCGTCCAAGAATTTTTCCATCTTCTTGTTTTCAGTCATACGTTCTTCGTTGGCATAGCGAGACAATAGTATAAACTGACTGTTGTATTCAGTCATCGTCTTGGTCCTCTGCTTGAGGTCATCAAACTCCCTCTTCTTGAGCTTCATAATAATTCTGGGGATGTGCGCCCCACGAAAACCTTCCTTGAATTCCTCCCAGGTTATATCATTTTCATTGGGATGCATGTGTAGGAAATTCTCCCACCATGATGCAGCCACTCTAGTGAGATAGTGCGGTGCATATAGTACTTTCTCACGGTCTGAACACTGTGCAATAATTAATTTCCTCTCCATGTCTCGAAGCCAATCATCGGCCTCAAGAGGTTTGTCAGTGTGCGAGAACGTTGGGGGACGCGTCTTTTGTAACTTAGACAATTTGGATTGCTGCTGATATGGACCACAGTGATTTCCCATATTGATGACTTGGTTCATCATTTCTTGGTGTTGTTGCTGGCTTTGTTCAAAGAGGCGGCATACTTGAGAAAATGCAACATCACTACCTTGCTGACTTGATTGTCCCTGTGTGAAGTTGTTGCTCGTCTGCGTACCATAATTCTCTTCTGGCGGACTTGGCATGGAGCGAGTCCAAGGATGAGGCATTTTCTGCTCTGGGGTAGTTTTTTTTGAAAAACTTGTGAGAAAAGCTGAGTGGTAAAATATAATTTTGCAAGACGAATAAAATTTAAGAACTCCAATATTTTTAAAGAAAATACTTGATTGCGCACGGAGAAGGACCGCTCAGTACATATCTTACACACAAGCATAATTACACAATACATCACTCAGGATGTGTGTACACATTCCTGACATGTTATTTAGGCTAGTGCACTTCTCCAGTTCCTACATGATGCGCACACAGACTACTTCTCACAACCTATATATATATAAACATATCATACAAGAAGACACACTACACGGCTGCTAGGCGTACTCAGTCGGAGATGGTGAGTATTTCCCTCAGCCTGCCAAGGGTAAGGTCCAGAGGTGCTGGAGACTCTTCCTCCTCCTCACTAATAGGCTTCAGGCGTGAAGCACTGTGCTGTGGAGCTGGTGCGGGTGCGATAGGTGGTGCAGCTCTGACTGGAGTAGGAGCGATGAATCGGTCAAATTCTTCAGGAGTAGGCAGGCGGTGTGCAGTGGCGAGTGTGGCAGGTGTATGAGATTCCGAGGACGAGACGTAAGTCAGTGGTGGAGCTGTATGGAGAAGCTCCCTCCTATTGGCGGAACAGCTGTGCACGACGGACATGCGAGCAGCCACGAGGTCATCCACAGGGTTATCAAAAGCGGCCTCAAGCGCCTTGAGATAGTCAACCAGCATCTCAATGGCCTCATCCCTTTCTCCTCTAGGGCAAGAAAATGCATAGTGACAGGTGTATGGCACGTGGCAGGGGAGGTAGCGGTAGCGACGAGTCTTCATTGAAGGAAGGACATCCCGAAGACGAGCTATCGCCTCACGGGCAGCCATCTGCATAGCATGCCTCCCCGTAGGCATGGCTCTTCCCACAAATCGGAAGCGGCATAACTCAACACGCCCTCCCTTGAATTGCACCGCGGCCTGGTGCATGGACAGACTGTCGTTGATCTTGTGCTGGTAGAGTGTGATCTCCGGACGAGTCGATGGCCCGATCGCGATTTTGACAATGGAGGTGAGGAGCCTGACAAACCCCTCAGGTACGTTGGCGAACACCTGCGACTCACAGCCGTTGCCAGCCATCTACAAAAGTAGGCAAAAATTCTGAATGGTCAGATCATAAATTTATGCTGACTGTTAGAAAAGCACTAATTACGCTAATAACCGATTAGCGATCGCACCTAGTGGCTTCCTACAGTCAGCCTGGCTCTGATACCAAGTTTGTCACGACTGTTTTTTCAATAAAAGCGTATTGAGCAACCGAACTTTATATAGACCAGTATAGGAAAAATCTTCCTTACTGGTAGACAAATTCTTGATACAGAAATCCAGTGGTACTAAATATTGTACAGGGTTGAGCTGAGGTCGCTCAACAATTTATTACAAGCACGCCAATATTTTACATAAGGGCAGATATGACACAAGGATGTGGTGGCGTACTACTGACTCGCAATAAAAGTGGCGGTGGATATGTCACAGTGGTGTGGATGACAAGACTGCTAATCTGGCAGCTCATCGAGCGTCGAAGTGAGGCCCGATGAATTTATTTGGGTAGCGGAAGCGGTTATAATACAAGTGACCAAATCCAGGATCGCACAAGACTGACTGGGACTCCTCTTGGCGTCGGACTCGCTATCGAACTCTTCATCCATGAGATCGCCTTCGTCAAGATCAGGCGAAATCAACAAGCCAGGTGAGTACTTTGAATGTACTCGAAAGACAGTTCGGACATAAGATATAAGAAATGCAAACACGATGCACCATGAGCAGTTAGCAATGCACACTCAAATAATAAAGTTGCACGGCAGGTAGAAAAAAAAGTCAGGCGGTAATCCTCCCGAAATCCCAAGGAAAATAAATGAAAACCGATCGGGTGTCTGAAGCGATGCCTCGAAAGGTGAAATAAATAAATTAACATGCCGCAGTCGGGCGTCTGGGCGACACCACATAAAGGGCTTATATTGAAAAGTGAATGACAGTGCGTGCCACAGTCGGACGTCTATGCGACATCTCGGAAAGGGCTTATAATGAAAGTAAATAACAGAGATGCCACCATCGGACGTCTGAGCGGCATCTCGTAAAGGGGTTATAATGAAAATAAATAATAGAGATGCCACAGTCGGACGTCTGAGCGACATCACAGAAAGGGCTCATAATGGAAATAAATAACAGAGATGCCACAGTCGGACGTCTGAGCGACATCACAGAAAGGGCTTATATTGTAAGTAAATAGCAAGAGTGCCACAGTCGGACGTCTGAGCAACATCACATAAAGGGCTTGTATTTCATCATTCATATTCGATAAATTCATGAAAATATATCAGTCACAGGAAATACTCAGCACATAATAATAAACGGGTTAGTCCATCCACAGGAATAATCATTTAGCCGGACTCAACACTCATGTTGTACACTGAGGTTTTGTCACTGAAACTGACACTGATGAAGATAATTGAACACAGTCGGTGACCAAGTGCCGGGGGCGATGCTGATTCCCGCCAACACCTATGGGGACAGGGCCCCTTTTCGGTTCGGTGGGGGGCGGAGAGCGCACAAAGAGCGGATCGAGGCAGTGCACGCGGGGGGATTTTTACCCAGCTTCGGGCCGCACAGATGCGTAAAACCCTAGTGCTGCTTGTTTGTGTATATTGGATTCTTGCTCAGGAGCGATGGACGCTGCCAGACTGAGCGTAAGAGTGTCTCTGGTGTTGAACGAGCCGAGCTGGCCGAGTCCCTGAACTCCCCGACCCTCGAATCCCCTTCTACATTGCGCTTGGGCCTCCTTTTATACTCAAGGGGTCACCGACAGTGGGCAACGTAGACAAGAAGGGTAAAAATGGAAAAGGATGTGGTAGGTGTAGCTACCGCTACTGTGGATACGGTGCACCCTATCTAACTCTGACGGCAGGGGACAAGGGCATTAAATGCCTGTCTGAGTCTCCTAAACAGTGCAAAAGGTGACCGTTAGGAGTGCCACCGTTTGCCACGATGGGGTTCTCTTCATCTCCGCTTGCCACCACGTACCCCTAGCTGCACGGCCTCCCGCCACGTGCGCTCTAGGAGAGTCCTAGAGTGACACGTTAGCAGGTGAGCTGGAGCGCGGGCACGTAGTGCGGGTTCCCCGCGGCAAGCTCCTTGCCGCGGCCGTCGTCTTGTCGCGTCTGGAAGCTTGTCGCTCGCCGGATCTTGCCGGGACGCAGGGCGCGTCGCGGCAATCTTTCTTGGTATGTCTTGGGTGGCCTTCCCGGCAAGCTCCTCTTGCTGGGGTCTTGTTTCTTCCCGGCAAGCTCCTCTTGCCGGGGCCTTGGTTGGCCTTCCCGGCAAGCTCCTCTTACCGGGGCCTTGGTTTGCCTTCCCGGCAAGCTCCTCTTACTGGGGCCTTGGTTTGAGTACTTTGTTCTTGAATGGTCTTCAAGGGAACCACGGAGGGTCCTGGCGGTCACCCGGCAAGCCTTGCCGCGGGGCGCTGCAACTGCCCGTGCACGAGTTTGGGGTAAGAGGGTACCCCTACTCTAGTACACCGACACCAAGATGCGGTTACTTGAATGATTTTGACTCTGCAGAGTTTGTACTATTTAACCACAGCCGACGGATTTCAGTAGTCACGAAGGACTAGTTCCGTTTACGGTATTTCAACAGAAACACATCTAACCAGTACACACCCATTTCCACCTCACGATGCCAGGAATCACCCTAGGCAACATTCAAGAAAAACTTTGAGACGGGGAGGCTACAACCTCGAATAGCATGGGATCAAATTTATATACGCGCGCTCTAAGGGGTTCCCCCCTCTCGGTCCCAACCGGAAACACCCATGCCCCTGACCGGATGACTGGCTTTAATCCAGGGCCATGGAACCCTCATCACGGCCTCTCTATCTGGTGTATGAGGAAAGCGGTTTGCAACTTACTAAACCATATTCTTTGCAGAAAACATGTGGTAGCACAAAAGGAAGGAATGGATGATAACGTGACTTGATCCAGTTAATACTGGAGTTAAATGGTTTGGCATAAGACTGGCATGCTACAACACTGCCATCTTACCACCTCTCATGTCACCACATGATCATGTAAACTCACATCAAAAGCATATGGAGTCTCGAAGCTTACTTGCATCAGCTTTGCATGCAATATAACACTTACTGCTATATAAATATGAACATGCCATAAACTAGCTACTCAAAGCAAACATTGCAAAACACTCATCATATCAAAGTTTCAAACATGCTTTCCTAGTTCGGAGTAGTCGGAGCCTAGCTCGGTGAAGTTCGCGGTTCCGTCACCTCCTCCGGTATCTACGGTATATAAAAAAATACGTTCTAACGTAAATACCGTGTGTGCACAAAAAGTGATCCAAATATTTTTCAAATAAATATGATAAAAAACTAGACAGAAAAATAAAGGTGACAGAAAAAGAGTCAATCAAAAATCGTTTTCCGTTTAAAAGATATTAAAGTTTTAACCCAGGGACTAGTCTGTAATGAAACAGAAACTTGCCAGGGGCTGAACAGAAAAAGCCAGAAAAACGTTTCAGACTGGAAGCGTATTTGCCCGAACGCGCTTTCCAGAGAAAACGGTTCGAATAAAACAGAGAGGCTGACGAGGGGGTCCCACTCGTCAGGTTTGAAATTTGGAGGGAGAAAACAGAGCCGCCGGCGCCCGAAGGCTGCGGTGGTCGCCGGCGACGATCCACGGCGAGTTAGGAGGAGTGGTTGGTACCTACGGGTCCCTTGGGTTCTTTCGCACCTGTGGGTGGTGGAGTTGATCATCGGCGAGCACCACGTCGGCGGCGGCCTCAACTCCGGTGGACGGTGGTTCGGGCGTTGCTGGATCTCATCGGGGAGAGCTATGGAGGTGGAATTGAAGCTCGGGTTAGAGTACTGGGTGCACAAGAGGGCAACTGATGAGGTTTGGGAGGTAGGGGTGGCCTCACCTGAGTGGATCGAGCTGGAGCTCGAGGCGGGCGGCGCGGCCGGAGACGGAGGAGGAGGCCTCCTCGGGGTCCTCCTGGTGTCTTGACAGGGCTCTGGCGAGGTGGAGGGAGTAGTGTTGGTCGAAAGCGAGCTCGGGATGGCTATTTATAGCCGGCCCGAGGTGGTTCCCGCGAACGGGATAACTCCGGCGGTGATTATGGTGTTGCAGTGGCCGGACGGTTGGTTTAGGTGGCTGGGCATCAACGTGGAGATCCACTGGTTTCAATCAGGAGCTAACCTTTGTTTGATTAGGCTTGCTTTGTGGTTTCAACGGAACGGCATCTCGCGGGCCCGTCGGTGGCAGAGAGCACGCCCTGTGCTTTCCGGGCCACGGCGACGGTGCTACGGCGTGCACTGGCAAGTAGACGGCCACGTGGAGGCCTTGGGTGGTTTGGGCGGTGCTGGACGGCGCAGAAAGCTGGCGCTGGCTCCCGCTGGCCACCACGGGTGGCTCTGCCACCGCAGAAGCTGCCGGCATCGGTGAGGCACGCCGCCACCGACACCTGCGCCTGTCCAAGAGAGCGTGCGGCACTCTGGATAAGAAGGAGAAGCAGTGCGCAAGGCACCAGAGTGTGCACTGGTGAGATCGACGCCAAGACTCTGAAGAAAACGACACTGACTGTCGACTGAAACACTGAATTCCTGAACATGAATAGTAACAGTGCAGGCCAGGTGTTCGATGAAATGAATTTGGCATCTGGAGAATTTATCTGGAGCTGATCTTTGTTTAGGTGGCCTCTCACTGCACCTGGGGGCTGCCTGATTTTTGGTAGAATTTTTGGAGAACAGAAAATATGAATTTCACCAAAAATGATGAATCTGTTCCAAACTTGCAGTGAGTGAAACTTGAAAAATTTGAATTGTGGAGGAGTGGATCTTGATGGATCTAGGTTGTGGGTGCTAAGGACAAGCCAGAGGAGTTGGTTTGAGATCAAAACTCAAAGGGAAGGAGATACTTCCTTTGTAAACCACCTAAGTCAAAAAATAAAAACAGAAATAGTTTTGGGGTGAAATAAATGGAATAAAATTAAAAAAATGAGTTGAACTTGCTGGGATTGACTACTTGACTTGACCCAAAGTGGAGGGAGGTGTTTTGGGGAAAATTTTAATATGAGACATGGTGAAAGGTGATGGTTGGAAATAAAAAGCAATAAATCCAAAGCCCGTAGGACTTCTTTTTAAATGAAAAACTTTCAAAAATAATCGTGGTGAGTTAACACCAAAGAAAAACCTTCAAAATCAAACACCAAGGTTGAGGATAACCCCAAAAGATTTTGTCATAAGAGAATATATTTTGAGAGGGAGAGTCTTTTTAAAATATTTTAAATACCCTCCTTCAAATCAAACAAGGAATTTGCTGAAAACCAAATGAAAATTTTTGGAGTGTCACACAGAAAAACATGGCATTGCATAATTCGCATATCTGATATAGAAAGTAAACATGAGGCATTAACACAAAGCATAATCTAAGCAGATGGCATGGCAATGCAAGACACCATATGCATGATATGAGCAATATAACCCAGCCAAGTTAGAGCATGCACATCGGGGGGGGGGGGATACAACTGGTCATCTGTCTCAGAATCCTCCTCTGAGGAGCTATCTGTAACCAACAAGAAATCTGCATCGACAGGTAGCACTGACTGCTCAGAAGACCTTGTTTTCACTCCAGATTTTCCCATGACTAACTCAAATGGCTGATGCACAGGAAGAGTAGATGAATGTATAAACATTGTTGACAAATGGAATACATTATGGAAAAAAATATGGCACAATACAATTCACATATACGATGACTGGCTAAACAGGATGGTATTGCATGATTCACGTATATGATGCCTGGCTAAAGAAGATGGCATTGCATAATTCTCATATACTCCCTCTGTTCCTAAATATTTGTCTTTTTAGAGATTTCAAATGGACAACCACATACAGATTTTATAGACATATTTTAGAGTGTAGATTCACTCATTTTGTTCCGTATGTAGTCACTTGTTGAAATCTCTAAAAATACAAATATTTAGGAATGGTGGGAATATGATGTAGAAACCAAACAGGTGGCATTCATGCAAAGAAAATCTAAACTAAGATGATGACATACAAGATGTATAATGTAAGCAATGCAAGGTGCCATATGCATGATATGACCAACATCAGCATGCCAGGTCAGAGCAAACATCTCAGGTGGTAAACAGGCGTGCTCGGCTCCTTCTGAATCTCCATCTGAACAGTTATCTTCCTCTGGAATACAATCTGGAAATGCAGGAGGGGGGCCCACTTCGCCCACCATGGAGCGGCGTCTGCATGACATTATATTCCCACGCAACAGTCTTCTCTTTTTCTCTACATGTTCAGTATGATTGTGTACAATATCTGACATGCATAATAAAAGAAATAGTTAGATTTTGTAAGGCCTATGGGGTGCATTCAAAAAGCAAGACTGATGGTAGCAAACGAGTGGATGGATCCAAAACTAATGATAGCAGGTAGATTATAGCTTTAGTTTAAAAAGATAGACAATGGATCATCTATTGTTTGTTGCCCACCCAACATGAACCACATAGAAGACCCCAGATGAACCAGATAGTAAACAGATACTATTCGTTGCTAGCTCGATACGAGACCCATGGGCAATTCAAAACTCAAGTTTGAACGATAAAGTAGCAGGTAATAATAACCAATGTATAACATAAGCAAACAGGAAAGACTGCGACCTCCCATTCAGAACTGTGTAGTCCCCAGGTTCATCTTCTCAGTCGATGATGGTAATGCAGTAAGCGTGGCTGCCGGCAACGGGGAATATGATTTGAGGTGGCGAAAGAAAGTCTACAGGGAGGATCTCCGCTGCAGTGAGCGCTTCTGTCGATGGTGCACCTCAGGTGGGGTGGATGACGGCACGGCAGGAGTAGGACATAACGCATAGAGTTTTCTTTGACGCCTATCTGAAAATGAAGTAAATCTGTAAGGGCTCGTTAGAATTGGAGGATTCTATAAACGCAGGGACAAGAAAAACACAGGAATGGGATAGGAATGCACATGCAAAACAGAGCATTTGGAAACATAGGATTTCAGTCAACCTGGGTGTTTGGCTCACATGAATTTGAAGAACACAGGAATGGAGAAACGTGGTCAAATTAAAGTCAAACCACGTGAAAATGAAAAAATAAGAATCTTATTATGCCAGTAATGTAATTAGTTCTGTTCTTCGTGCATATTAATTTGAAAAGGACGTCCAAGTGAATAAAATTCCTACGTTTTTTCTTTGAAAGAGACACCAAAGGAAAAATATCCTCCAGTTTTGCTTTGCTCCACTCCTTCTAACAGAGTTGCACAAATACTAGTTCACATAGCAAAGGATCCCCGAGGGATCAACATGAATGCAGATTAACAAAGTGATGCGACAAGTCTACAACATCTTTGGCATAGCCTTGTGGACGTCAGCATCATTGGGTTGGACGTGGAGGATGGTGATGATGCTGGTGTGACTGTTGGAGGCGAGGAAGAAGATCCGAGGCCTTTGGAAACGGCATCGAGGGTACTGCTCCACTGTGATGGACGGTTCCGTCATTGGAGTAGCTCCGCTAAGGTGTACGGCGATGAGACTGAAGCAGGACAAGACAGAGAATGTTAATCTGAAGTGGGACCCCAATATCATTTGCAATAGATGATGTAAAATACATCACCAAAAAGAGCTAGATGTAAAACACATCAGCCGCGCCACGACTGCTCCGACAGATGCTGTAAGTACTATTCACTCTGAACTTAACTGAATAAAATGAACTTTACAGTCGAATCTGAATTTCACTGTCGAAACTGATTGAACTAGTAACAGAGCATTGTAATAGATGTTTAGGGCGTTTGAGCACTAGTAGCAGAGAAGCAGTGATCTAAATCAGCAGACACTCGAGCAGGGAATGCACTAGCAGAGAGCAAGTCGTGCAGTTGCATCGCGAGCGAGTGTTAAAGCAGCAACTCCTGTAGTTGCCGGAGGTCGTGCATCAGCAACAGCAGCGCAAGTGAGAGCAAGAGCATAGCAGCAACACGAATGAAAGCAAGAGCATTGCAGCAGCGCGACCGACAGCAAGAACAGAGCGGCATAGCGAGCGAGAGCGGAGCAGCTGCAGCTAGTGCCGTTGTGGAAGTCGCCGCCGAGGAAGCAACAACATGGGGGAGAGACGTCATGGATGATATGGCCGGAGACGGCACCGTCAATGGAGACCTGCCATGTATGCTCGGTATCAAGCACCGGCAGCCCCGTGAGATTGAATAAAAGATAAAATGCAGCGGTGAGTGCAGAACCTCCTTGGTGGCACCGAGTTGGCCTCGGCTTCATCGGAGGTATTGGTGAGGGTGCTGCAGTTCCGGTGGGGCAGGTCAAGATGGCGCTGTGGGGATTGAGGTGGCACGATAGACAAGGCGAACGTCGGGGCAGCTCCTTGGAGGTGCAGGACGGGGCGGCTGATCCGGCGGGACGACGAGATCGACAACGGATCCTCATCAGGCGCGGTGGATGAGGGACGGCGAGCTATTGCGGTGGACGACATAGTTGGGGAAGAGTCTCCGGCTGGGCGGCGGTCGGGAGCCCGACAGAGGAGCGTCGGGTTTCGCAGGTTTTGGCAGCCGCGGTGTACAAATGGTGGGGCGAAGGGGGAGGGGGAGCCAAGCTTAGGGACGCGCTTGTTCGAAATGTATGGTAAGTTACCAGCGTACCCCCACCGGTTTTGACACCGCGATGTGGAGCTTCATTTCCGGCTGAGGGGTAGAAGGGGGATTTCCCGTGTCTGGGCTGCGGGACCGATTTCAGATGAGGAGGGAGTTCTCACGCGCATCCAAATTTCAGGATAACAATGCGTGGCGCGGGTTGAAGAGGCGGGTGTTTCAAAGCAGGTGAGACAAAAGATACTCGAGCTTCAAAATTTCGGGATAACAAGGTGCAGATTCCATGTTCGACAGAGCAAACTTAACGCGTAAAAAACCAATTCATAGAAGACACAAGAGAGTCATGTCCCGTTTTACTATATTGCTATAGATGCCATTGAAAAAACTACAGGAAAAATGTAAAAAAAATCGGAGAACAAGATTACCCTGTACAGTACCAAATCGATTCGCACTTCCCTCAACAACAACAAAAACAAATCAATTCCCACCAAAGAAAGAGTAATGTCCCTTTTTATATGTTTACAGATGCCAGGATCTCGAATTTCAATTTTTGAATCGATGTTATGTTGAATTCGAATATATCGTTAGGTGACCTTGCGGTTTATAATTGATGTAGTCGTACATTTTGATCTTCCATCATATATCAACATTTTACTCCACCATGTGAACATATATATTGTCGTCTACCATATGGACTAAATTTGAATCAATTTTCCTTATTTGAATATGATTGTTGTCAAGTTATACAATAATTTAAATATTATCTTGATAACAAAAAACATGCATATAGCAGTAATCATATTTCACTATGAACTACATGTACCATACGCTCTCCAATTCAAATATGTGTATCCATTTTATGTTGAATTCAAATCATAGTACATTATTGGTCTAGGTAGCGAGATGTTTGGGATAATCTAAACCTTGTTTTTATATGTATAATTTTTGGCTGAATTGGGACAAATTTTGGTATAAGCTTCTTGTAAAACCGGAGATTCTCTCAACAAGCCTCGTGGTTCCGAGAGGGAACGTGTCACCTCTGTGTGCGAAACAATATATGCTGCCTCCCCCCTGATTTTCTTTACAGAGGCAACATAGAACTATATGAGTGCCCTGTTAAATTTGGAATTCTTTCGGGTTCATTTGGCCTTTTTATACGTTAATTGAGTTTCTGGACTTTTAATGTGCAAAATCTAAATATGAATTGCATGCACATGCTCCGGTGCACCAAAGTGGGTTGAAAAATCACATGTGTGTCCTTGGTTGAATTTCTAGGTCCCATGGAAGAAATGAGAATAAAATTCAAACATCTGGGCGTCATGACTCGGCCGAGAACATCGAGAAACTTAGATTTTAAATTCATGTAAATCCAAAACTCGCCTGGAAATCATGAAACTTGGCATGGTGTCATGTCATGGCACTAACATTTTGTGGTAAAAAATTGGGCCGATTTGGAAGCTCGTGGTTCTAAGAGGAAACGTGCCACCTTTGAGTGTGAAATGATATACACTGCCCCCTTGAGTTTCTTAACAAAGGCAACATAGAACTACATGAGTGCCCTGTTAAATTTTGGAATTATTCCAGGTTCGTTTGTCGTTTGTATACATTAATTGAGATTCTGGTCATTTAATGTGCATAAGTCAAATTTGAACTACATGCACATGCTCTCTCTCGGTGTACTAGAATAGGGGTACCCTAGTATCCCGAACTTGTGCACGGGCAGTTGCAGCACCCCGCGGCAAGGCTTGCCGGGCGACCGCCAAGGTCCTCCGTGGTCCCTTTGGAGCCATTCAAGAACAAAGTATTGAAGCCAAGGAGACAAGGCCCCGGCAAGAGGAGATTGCCGGGAAGGCCAACCAAGGCATCCCAAGGAACTTGCCACGACGCGCCACGCGTCCCGGCAAGGCGACAAGGCCCCGGCAAGAGGAGCTTGTCGGGAAAACCAACCAAGGCATCTCAAGGCCTGGTGAGCGACAAGCTTCCGGGCGCGACAAGACGACGACCGCGGCAAGACGCTTGCCGCGGCAGGTAGCCACCCTGTACCCGCGCTCCAGCACATCCACCAACGTGTCGCCCTGGGGCTTTTCCAGGCGCGCGTGGCAGGAGGCGGTGCAGCCAGCGGTGTGCGGTGGCATGCGACGCTGACAAGATCGCCATCATGGCGAACGGTGGCGCCCCTGACGGTCCTTTTCTGCACTGTTTGGGCGACGCAGACGGGCATTCAATGCCTTTGTCCCCTGCCGTCAGGGTTAGGTAGGATACACTGTGCAGGTAGTTGTACCAACCACAACTCTTTTTACATTTTTACCCTTCTCTGCATTGCCACCTGTCGGTGACCCCTTGAGCATATAAAAGGAGGCCCATGCGCAACGTAGGGAGGGTTCGGATCATTTTCGAAGCCAGAAAAACACCTAGCTCTCTGGGGCAAGAACACAATACAATCAAACAAGCAGCAGTAGGAGTATTATCTCTCCGGAGAGCTCCGAAGCTGGGTAAACTGCTCGTGTGCTCCGCCTCGATCTGCTCTTCGTGCGACCTCCGCCCCCCGCCGAACCGAAAGGGGCTTGGTCCGCCGGTCCCATAGGTGCTCGTGGATCAGTTTCCCCGACATCTTTGGCGCGCCAGGTAGGGGACGTCAAGATTGTGTGAACCTGATCCGGCGTTCATGCGAGCTAGATCCTCATCTTCTTCATCGACATGCCACCGAAGAAGAATGCTTCGGAGGCAGCTGTTCCATCCGCGTCGATCCCACCGCCACCGGAGCAAGCTGGTGGTGGGGTAGACGCCGGCGGAAGAACGAACGTCGACGAGGAAACCCACGGTGCTACCAGATCCAAGGAGAAGGCGGCACAGACCTCAGTGTCCGTGCATGTACCGCGCCCATCTCAGGAGGCGCAGGACCGACAGCGTCATGGTATTCGCAGTACCATACGCTTGTTGGATCAAGATCGAGCTGGTGGATCTTGGGATGCTCGAGATCAGCGTGCACGCCAACATGCTGGCACGAGTGAGGCACGATCGCCTGGACGGGATACTGCTCCTTCTAACATAGTTAGGAGTCCGAGCACATCCCGCTCCTCGCACCGATCGCCACTACCACCCACCACTCTAGCAGAAGCTTTGGCGCGAGCTCAACTGCTCCTGGATTACCCTCCTGCGGAAGACAAGATCGACCAATGGAGGGCCACCATTCAGAGTCTCATCAGCTTCGCCAACGGTGACACTCCGCGGCAACCGAGCACATCGTTGCCGCGGCAGGGTTGCCAGGCGCGAGCCGACGGCGACAAAACTGGTGATGGTGCAACCACCATGCACTCTCCACCCCGAAGGCCAAGATCGCCGACTCGTCGGATCCACCTCGACAGCGACTCCACCGCATCATCAGATCCACAAGCTCGTCGCGATCAGTGCCATGTTCTTCACGAACGACAGCAAGAAGACGCTCGTGCTCGCATCGAGCGCCAAAGAGAAGCGCGACGTTAATCCGACAAGCGCGCAGGGCCCTCTGTTGACATGCATGCTCCAGGGGAACAAGGCGACTTGCCATACGCGGTAGGTTGCCCTGCGTTCACTCGTGAGCTGCGGCAAGTCCAGTGGCCCAGCACGAAGAATTTCAAGCCAGATGTACCCGAGAAGTACGACGGCAAGTCGCATCCGTCAGAGTTCCTCAGCATCTACACCATTGCGGTGCAAGCTGCTGGGGGGCGAGACGATAAGATCCTTGCCAACTACTTCCCGCTGGTGCTCAAGCCCAATGTCAGATCCTGGCTCATGCACTTGCCGGACAACTCCATATCCTCCTGGGCTGACTTGTGCCATCAGTTTGTCGGCGCCTTTATAGGCGGCCACAAGCCTCATGGCCAAGACAGCGACCTTCATCTGCTCGCCCAGAAGGAAGGAGAGCCCCTGCGCAAGTACATTCAGAGATTCAGCCGCGTACATCATAACACCCCAGATGTCCACCCTGCCGCGGTGATCAGCGTGTTCCATCAGAACGTGCGAAACCGCAGGATGCGGGAGGAGATGGTGATGTGCAAAATCAGAGACGTCAGTGAGCTATACGCCCTGGCCGACAAGTGTGCGCGTGCTGAGGAAGGGAGGAAACTCCCCGGAGAGAACACAGAAGCAGGAGGATCTGATAGCGAGGATACTGCCCCGGCAAAGAAAAACCGGCGGCGGAACAACAGGAAAAAGAAAGGCAAAGAGGTCCTAGTCGTTGAGCAGTCCGGCAAGAAAGCCGAAACTGGTGGCTCCGGCAAGGAGGTTGCCGCAGCTTCGGTGGTTGCCGACAAGCAGGACGGCGCCAACAGGTAGTACTGCAAGATCCACCGCACCAAGGGCCATGATCTCCAGAGCCGCAAGAAAGTCGAGCAGCTTGTCGAGCAGCAGAAAGCTGAATACGCGCGGCGCAACAAGGAGAAGGGCCAGGAAGGTGCTGGAGGAGCTGGCAAGAAACATTCCGGCCGAGGGGGACGCCGCGGCAAGGCCAAGCAGCGGCAAGGAGATAGACCTCCCCGTGGCCGCGACAAGGATGAAGATGACGACGACGAAGAAGATATGGATGATGACGAGACCGATGAGCAGGAGTTCCAGAAAGCCACAGAGGTCCTGTGCATTGACGGCGGTGCTTCTCTGCATACTTCACACCGCCAGCTCAAGCAATGGGTGCGGGAAGTCAATGCAGCAGAACCACCCATCGAGTCACGCAAGCCTCTGAAATGGTCCAGCATGCCTATCATCTTTGATATTGAGGACCACCCTGATCGCATAACTGCGGTCGGGTGCTTGCCGATGTTGGTTTCGCCAACTATCCGCAACCTCAAGGTCACAAAGATGCTAGTTGACGGCGGGGCCGGCTTGAACCTGATTTCCTCCGCGATACTCCAGAAACTCCAGATCCCTGATAGCGAGCTCGAAGAAACCGGCACATTCCAAGGAATCAATCCGGGGAGGAGCAAGCCGAAGGGAAAGATCACGTTGCCGGTAACATTTGGCAGCAAGTTGAACTTCAGGACTGAGAGGGTCACTTTCGACGTTGCTGACTTCCCATTGCCCTACAATGGGATACTTGGCTGTCCAGCAGTCGCCAAATTCATGGCAGCCTCTCACTATGCCTACAATGTGATGAAGATGCCAGGCCCGATAAGTGTCATCTCTGTCCCTAGCGACAAGAAGGATGCTCTTATCTGCGCTGACAAGATCTACCGGGAGGCAACGGCCGCAACAGATCGCAAGTCACTTGCCGCTGAAGCTCCCGGGGGGAAGAAGAAGACCAAGTCCGGCAAGAGTTCTGATGCCCACTCCGGCAAGCACACCTCTTCGGAGTGCTGCGCTACCGTCGAGGACGCACCATCGAGCTCCACCGGCAAGTGTAAGAAGACAATGATAGCTCCACCAGAGACCAAGAAGGTGTCCGCCAAGGAGGACGACACTGGTGGTGCTTTCACCATCAGTGCCACTCTCGATCCTAAATAGGAAGGCGCTCTAGTTGCTTTCCTGCGGGCGAACGTCGACGTGTTTGCATGGCAACCGTCTGACATCCCCGGTGTTCCTAGGAAAGTAATCGAGCACCATCTTGCCGTCTGTCCTCATGCGCGGCCCGTCAAGCAGAAAGTCAGGAAACAAGCGGTGGAGCGCCAAGAATTCATTGCAGAAGAAATCAAGAAGTTGGAAGCAGCAGGCCTTGTCAAAGGAGTGCTCCATCCTACGTGGTTGGCCAATCCTGTTGTCGTATGCAAAGCCAACGGGAAATGGAGGCTTTGTATCGATTTTACCGATGTCAATAAAGCTTGTCCCAAAGACCCATTTCCCTTGCCGCGCATCGACCAGATTGTTGACTCCACGGCCGGATGTGACTTGGTTTCATTTCTTGATGCATACTCAGGGTACCATCAGATCTTCATGGCAGAAGAGGATGAGGAGAAAACCGCATTCATCACCCCATGTGGCACATACTGTTTTGTACGGATGCCTTTCGGTTTAAAGAATGCTGGTTCAACATTTGCAAGGGTTGTCCATCACTCTTTTGAGCCACAAATGCACGGAAATGTGGAAGCCTACATGGATGACATAGTGGTCAAGAGCAAGGACAAAGCAACTCTGATCCAAGATTTAGATGAAACCTTTGCGAATCTGCGCAAGATCAACCTCAAGCTTAACCCCGAGAAGTGTGTGTTTGGGGTCCCGTCCGGCAAGCTTCTCGGGTTCTTCGTGTCTCAGCGGGGGATTGAAGCACCAAAGCGCGTCAAGGATGTACGAAGACTTGCCGGTTGCGTGGCTGCTCTTAGCAGGTTTATCTCTAGGTCTGCTGAGCGCGCCCTGCCGTTTTTCAAAATATTGAAAAGGGCAGGTCCAATGAAATGGACTCCGGAAGCGGAGGCTGCGCTACAGGACTTGAAGATATACCTGTCCTCCACTCCGACACTTGTCGCACCTAAGCCACAAGAGAAGTTACTGCTATATATAGCGGCAACCAATCAAGTGGTTAGTGCTGCGTTAGTGGCAGAGAGGGAGACGGATGACGAGCCGGCAACCACGGCAAGTGCATCCAGCGACAAGCAAGGAACTTCACCGACAAGCTCTGGTCCCGACAAGGATGGATCTGCGCAGGTGCGTGAGGAGATGCAGAAGAGAATGGTGCAGCGCCCGGTTTACTTTGTCAGTTCCCTTCTGCAGGGGGCTCGGTCAAGGTACTCTGGTGTGCAGAAATTGCTTTTCGGCCTTCTCATGGCCTCAAGAAAGCTGCGCCATTACTTCCAAGCACATGAGATCACAGTTGTCACTCGCTTTCCGTTGAAGAGGATACTGCAAAATCCAGAAGCAACAGGCAGGATTGTCGAGTGGGCACTGGAACTGTCAAGCTTTGGCCTCAAGTTTGAAAGCACTTCAACTATCCAAAGTAGAGCATTGGCAGAGTTCATAGCAGAATGGACGCCAACGCCAGATGAAGAAATTCCAGAGACGAGCATCCCCGTCAAGGAAGCAAGCAAAGAGTGGCTGATGTACTTTGATGGTGCCTTCTCACTACAAGGCGCCGGTGCAGGCGTGCTACTTGTCGCACCCACCGGAGAGCACCTCAAGTACGTAGTCCAGATGCACTTTCCCAAGGAGCAAGCAACGAACAATACTGCAGAGTATGAAGGTTTGCTTGCCGGTCTCAGGATCGCAGCAGACCTTGGGATCAAGAAGCTCATTGTCAGGGGAGACTCACAGCTTGTCGTCCGCCAAGTGAACAAGAATTATCAGAGTCCATTGATGGAAGCTTACGTTGATGAAGTGAGGAAGCTAGAAGAACATTTTGACGGCCTGCAGATGGAATATGTTCCAAGAGCTCAGAACGACATTGCTGACGGCCTGTCAAAGTGCGCCGCACTTAAGTTACCTGTGGAACCAGTGATCTTTGTGCTCAACCGTCCGTAACACCATCAACTGGACAGAGCAAGAAGAGGAAGTTGATTTCTGGAGACTACTTTCCGGCAGAGCTCCCCGAAGCCGCCGCCAAGAAAGTCCTCAAGATCAACGCCATGGGTGCTAAGGAGCAGTCTGCTCCGGCAAGCCTTAGGGTTTGTTCCGTTGAAGCAGACGTTTCCGACAAGTTTTGCTCTGGCAAGCTTGCCGGGGAACTTCAAGCTCCGGTCGAGCCACAGGTTCTTGCCGTAGAAGCGGATGTTCCCGCAGCAGCAGATGTGCCTTTAGTCCTTGTTGTCGAGCCACAAGCTCCAGCATGGGCACAGCAGATTGTCCGTTTCCTTCAGACAGGAGAACTTCCCGAAGAGCAAGAAGAAGCGGAAAGAGTAGCCCGACAGTCAAGCATGTACCAGTTTGTCGACAACATACTGTACAGAAGAAGACTCAACGGCGTGAAATTGAAGTGTATTCACCGGGAAGACGGACAAAAGCAGTTGGCATATGTGGTCACCACATTGGCGCAAGAGCACTTGCCGACAAAGCATTCCGGCAAGGTTTCTTTTGGCCGACAGCCCTCCAGGATGCAACTACACAAGTAACCAAGTGTGAAGTGTGCCAGTTCCATTCCAAGCAGATATACCAGCCAGCTCAAGCTCTTCAGACGATCCCTTTATCCTGGCCATTCTCGGTCTGGGGGCTCGACATCCTCGGCCCCTTTCCTCGAGCTATCGGGGGCTGAGTACTTGTATGTTGCAATCGACAAGTTCACAAAGTGGCCGGAAGTGGAACCAGTGAGGAAGATGACAACACAGTCAGCAGTCAAGTTCTTCAGGTCGATTGTTTGTCGTTTCGGGATCCCTAATAGGATCATTACCGACAACGGCACGCAATTCATGAGCCGCACCTTCATGCAGTACGTCCAAGATCTTGGCGCCAAGGTCTGCTTCACTTCTGTTGCTCACCCGAGAAGCAATGGTCAAGCAGAGAGGGCAAATGCTGAAGTGCTGCGCGGGCTCAAGACCAGAACTTTCGACAGGCTGCACAAGTGCAGAAAGAACTGGATCGGGGAGCTGCCGGTGGTTCTTTGGTCGATCAGGACGACGCCAAATCGAGCCACTGGCCAGACACCTTTTGCTCTAGTCTATGGAGCAGAGGCAGTTCTCCCCACGGAACTCGTATACGGGTCACCTCGAGTGCTCGCTTATGATGAGCTTGAGCAAGAGCAGCTGCGACAAGATGACGCGCTGCTCCTTGAGGAAGACCGTCTTCAGGCTGCTGTACGAGCTGCTCGATACCAGCAAGCTTTGCGCCGCTACCATAGCCGCAAAGTTAATGCCAGAAGTTTTGAGGAAGGCGACCTTGTTCTTCGGCGCGTTCAGTCCGCCAAGAATTCCAACAAGTTGACGCCGAAGTGGGAAGGCCCTTACCGGGTGAAACGAGTCACTAGGCCTGGCGCTGTCCGCCTTGATACCGAAGATGGCATCCCGGTGAGCAACTCCTGGAACATTGAGCATCTTCGTTAGTTTTACCCGTAGGGCGCGGTTACCCGAACCTGTCCGGGAACCACCTTTTGTACAAGTCTTGCCGATGTTGCATGTAATCCTTTGTACAAAGCCGGGCGCAGACCCCGTGCATAAGTAAAGCTCATGTGCTCCGCACATCTTGTCAATTTCATGCTTTTTACTTTATATTTGCATGCTTTATCTGACACTTTGTGCAGCACCTACCCCGGTAAGTAATAACGAGCCATAAGGCACCGTATCTTTATTTTCTCTTCTTTCTTTTTCTCAAAGAACAAGGTTCCCTCGCACACAAGTTTCCCGGGGGCAAGGAGAAGATAATGGTGTGGGCCAAGCATCGTCCGAGGAAGCTTACCGGAAAGCAAGCGACAGAAAAGCTAAGTTGCCAAAGTTTGAGCAATCAGTTTTAGTTTTTAAGTTATCTTCCTCGAACGACCATACTTTGTATGGAAAACCTGTGCGTGGAGGAACCAACTCGTAGCTAGTTGCGCCCTTACTTTGTTGCGAGTCCGCTCAACAATTTAAGTGAGTTGCGACTAGTTGCGACAAGGTTTCTTGTCGGCGGCGGCACCGCCAGCAGGCTGCTGATGTTCCGCACTCAGCGCTCGCGGCAAAGGTGCCTGCGCCGGAAAGATCCCTAAAAGCGTAGGGCAGAAACATACAAAGCAAGGAATCAAGTAAAGGAAATAACATAGCTAATCTCTACCCAAAACAGAGTTATATTACAAGATAACTTGTCGCAGCTCTAACAGAATGTTCTCATGACATAACCAGCGGCGACAAAGAAGAAGAAGAGAAGGGCGGCCTAATCTACGCGATCGACCTCAACCCTCTTGATCCCGCTCACTTTGTCCACGATGGGTGCGACAAGGGCCTTGAGCGCTTCCACGTCAGCATCCGGCGGCAAGGACTTGAGGACGTTGGTGAAGTTGAGGCCTGGGTTGCGGAAGGCCACCTTCATCAGCACCTTCTGGAGAGCCCCCGCGCAAATCCTGCGCGACTCGTCAGCCAGCTGCTTTGGGATCTTCTCCCGGAGTTGCTGGAGAGCCGTCGCCACGCCTTTGAAGAATAGGTTGAGCTTGGCGCTGGGTTGGAGATGCTCGTCGGAAGGATACCCAAAATCCTCCATCCCCAGTTGCGCCAGCTCCCCGTCGATGGCTGCAGCGGCATCCACAAGACCCTCGGTCCAGTGCTCCACGGTCTCCCGGAAAGCATCTTGGGTGGCAGCGGCGTTCGTCAGCAGCGCCTCATCGGCCTTGATCTTTTCCTTCAACGTCACCTCCTGCTCCCTGGCGCCATCCAGCGTCTAGGTCAAGGTGGCCAACTTCAGGTCAAGATCCGCGTTGGAGTCCTTGGCGGCGCTGAGCTCCTTGCTCCTCTCAGCGAGAAGACCCTGAAGCTCACCATGAGCGGCAGCATCCTTCTCGCGCTCGCACTTGAGCGCGGCAAGCTCCTCGCCGCTCGCCCTGAGATCGGCTTCCAGCTCCGCTACTTTCGCCTCCAGCTCCTTCTTGGCGGCCTCGGCAGCTGCGGCAGCGTCCTTTGCCTCCTTGAGAGCCCCGCCAATCGCTAGCTCCCACGTGGCGAGCTCCTCCTCGTGGCTGTCAAGGTTCACCTTGCGCTGCGCCAACTCTCCTTCCTACGCAAATAGGTTTTCAGCGACAAGCCGTTGCTTCTCTTCGGCTTCAGCCTTCTCGAGGAGAAAGGCTTTCCGCTCCTCGAGAAGTTGCTCCTGCTCCTCCGCCAGGGACCAGAGAGCCTCCTGCCTGAGACCCCGGAGCTCCTCCGTGCGCTTCTCAATGTCAACTCCCGCCTTCGCGACAAGCTCTTCTCGGGAGGCCAGCTTGTCTTGTCCGGCGCGGTAGAGCGACGTCAGCTTCCGCAGCAGCCGCTCCTCTTCAGGCTCGTCGCTGCTGCTTGGCGCGTCAACCAGCGTCAATCAGGCGGAAGCGAGCACCTCTTCGTCAAAGGTTTCTCCTTCGACCGGCGCCCTGGAGCTCGAAGCCCAGGGGAGCTTGATGAAGACGCCATCGCCGGCCTTCAAGTAGGTGCCGGGCTGGGTCTCTTCGGAGCCCGGCGCTGCGGCAGCGGCAGAGGGATCGGCGGTCGGTGCAGCGCCTGATGCTCCTGCGGCCCCGGGGCCGTCAGTGCGATCGCCAGATTCCTCGCCAGCTTCCGCGGCGGCAGCCTTGGCGGACTCTTCGCCGGCGGGATCGTCGGCGCCGGCCTCTCCTTCGGTGGCGGCGGCGTCGTCATTGTTGCCGCACGCGTTCTCCTCATCGGCGGCCTTAGTTTCCATTGGCTCCGTGGCAGGTGGATCTGACGACCGAAGAAGGGAGAGAAGTCAAGCGAATATTCAAAAAGAAAATCAGAAGAAGAAGAACTCAAGGGAAGTTCTCAAGCAAAAGGGGTACCTGTGCTGGGATCTGCAGTCGTGGTCTCCACCCCCGGAGGATCACTAGCGCTGTCCCTTGCCGGAGAACTGCCCCTTGCCGGAGAATTCTCCCTTGCTGGAGAGTTCTCCCTTGCCGGGGAACGCTCCCTTGCCGGGGAATCCTCCCTTGGCGGTGTAGTCGAAGCAGATGGCACTTCGGGAGCAGCTTCCGGGCATTCCTGGTGAGGCTGTTCTGCTCCTATACAAATCCAACAGTCAAGATATCAGTAAGAGAAAAGAGCACCCATGCGCGCCTGACAGCAGGAAGTAAACTATAAACTTACAATGGGGGTTGCACTGGGGGCTGCTTTGGGGAGTACTTGCCAGGTCCGTCAAGGTGGTCTCAGACACACCCCCTGCTGACACGGTGGGATCATCTTCGATGACAATCACCGGGTCCTTGGCTCTCTTCGCCGCTCTCTGGGCCAGCGTCCTGAAAAGGAATGGATTCAGATTGAAGCAAGTCAGATACATGACGAAAGCAACAAGATTGAAGAACTACGAGGACAACAAGGAATCTTACTCTCTTCTTCCTCGTCGGAGCTGAGCGCGGAGAGATCGAAGTCTAGCTCGCCTCCGGTGCGACGAGGCAGAGGAGTAGGCTCCCTTGCCCGCTTGGCAGGAGCAGTAGCGGTGGACTGGGAAGACCCCGCTCCAGTTGCCGCATGGCGTGAGGCGCTCCCGCGGCAACGGTGCTTGCCGCGGTAGAGCGTGTCGCGCGGCTCGGCGGCTGTTGACCCGTCTGTCGTCCCGCTACGTCCGCAGCCTTGTGAAGACGCCTCCTTGGCGGGGCCGGGGACTCCGCCTGCGGCAAGCTGTCTGAAGGCTTGGGCCCGACAAGCTCTTCCTCGCCGGGCTCGCTCGGCTCAGCTTCAGGCCCGGCAAGATCTTCCTCGCCGGCAAACTCCTCGCGCTCGGCAAGGCTTGCCGCCTCTGCTGCCTCTGCCTCCTCCACGGTGAACCCGAACTCACCCGCGGCAACTGCTGCCGCCACCTCTTCCAGCCTGGTGGCGATGCGCTGCATCTCGTCATCAGTGGTGTCGCGGGTGAGGCTCTTCTGCTCGTCAGCGCGGACCGGCACTTCTACCAAGTCGTCGAAGAACGCCCGCACGACGTCATCCGCAGGTTCTTGCCAAGTTGGGGCGATTCCGTGCGAATCGCACAACGGCATCATTGCGCGGATCCGGTCGAGCGAAGAATTGTTGCACAACGGAACAACATTCCTCGGCAACGTGAATGGATGGTGAGGATCGCGTTTGAACAACTCCAGGAGCATCGCATCCAGCTCCAGGACGGTGAAGTTGAAGTTGAGGCCCGGGCGCAGCCTCATGATATCCGCCGAGTTCTTGAACTCCAAGGCGGGTAACCCCCTCTCCTGCAGGGGGGCGATGCGGCGGCGAAGAAAGTCTGCGCCAACGGCGCCTACGGTGAGCCCGGCAAGCCTGAGGCGAAGGATCCGAGTGATGGCAATTTCCAGCCTGCCGTCTTCCGGGGCCACGTTGCTCCAATCGTTGCCGCGCGCTATTGGGGCTTGTCGCAGGGCGGTAAATGGCTGCGGGTTCTCCTCGACGATCCAGCACCACTCTGCTCTCCACTCCTCCCACTTGCTGCGGAGCTCACCCTCCAGATATGCTTCCTTCTTGCCGACTCTTGAGATCCAAGCGATCCCGCCGGCAAGAGGCTCTCCTCTCTCACCCCGACGCATGAAGAAGTGGCGGAAAAGGGCTACATTTGGGTGGACTCCGACAAAGTTTTCGCACAGATGTGCAAAAACTGCCATGGTCAGGACGGTGTTGGGGGTGAAGTCAAGGAGGCGGAACCCGTAGGTGTTCATGATGTCGCAAAAGAATTCAGAGAAAGGCGGGCAGAGCCCGCAGTAGAAGAACAACGCGAAAAAGGGGTACCCGTTCGGAGCCAGTCTCGAAGCGGTGGCCGGGAGTACCCTCGTACGCGTATGCGCTCGCGTCTCCGTCAACCAGAAGAGGTAGTAGTACTCCCTCAGCTCCTTCGCACCGAGCTGAGGGGAGAAGAGGGCCCGCTCCTTCCGCAGCGCTGCGAGCCGCTGCGCCTCGGCCGACATCACGCCCTTCCCCTTGTCGGCTTTTGGAGCCATGGCGGAGGTGTGGGGGAGATCGGCGGCGTTGGTGATGCTGGTGGCAATGGGGGGCGAAACACTACTCTCTTTCGGCTTTGAGAAGAAAGGGGGAGCGGCGGAGATTTTCGAGGACGGAGTAACAACCGGCGAAGTGGAGAAACTGCCCCTGTTTCCCCTGCTTATAAAGAGGGAGGGGGCGGACGTTTCGCCCTTCTGAATAAAGAAACCACCCACGATCTCTCCCACGATGCCGTATTCAACGCGTGCCGTTGGGGGAGGGCGCGGTGGATACGTAGTAAGATTCAGCGTTATCCGGGCCGCGCGTGCCCGTGCCCTGTTTTGGGCCTGGCCCAACAGCGCTCGGCACCGTGTGTGGCCCAGGCCCGGGGGCTCCTGTCGGTGTGCTAGAATAGGGGTACCCTAGTATCCCGAACTTGTGCACGGGCAGTTGCAGCACCCCGCGGCAAGGCTTGCCGGGCGACCGCCAAGGTCCTCCATGGTCCCTTTGGAGCCATTCAAGAACAAAGTATTCAAGCCAAGGAGACAAGGCCCCGGCAAGAGGAGCTTGCCGGGAAGGCCAACCAAGGCATCCCAAGGAACTTGCCACGACGCGCCACGCGTCCCGGCAAGGCGACAAGGCCCCGGCAAGAGGAGCTTGCCGGGAAAACCAACCAAGGCATCTCAAGGCCTGGTGAGCGACAAGCTTCCGGGCGCGACAAGACGACGACCGCGGCAAGACGCTTGCCGCGGCAGGTAGCCACCCTGTACCCGCGCTCCAGTACATCCACCAACATGTCGCCCTGGGGCTTTTCCAGGCGCGCGTGGTAGGAGGCTGTGCAGCCAGTGGTGTGCGGTGGCATGCGACGCTGACAAGATCGCCATCGTGGCGAACGGTGGTGCCCCTGACGGTCCTTTTCTGCACTGTTTGGGCGACGCAGACGGGCATTCAATGCCTTTGTCCCCTGCCGTCAGGGTTAGGTATGATACACTGTGTAGGTAGCTATACCAACCGCAACTCTTTTTACATTTTTACCCTTCTCTGCATTGCCACCTGTCGGTGACCCCTTGAGCATATAAAAGGAGGCCCATGCGCAACGTAGGGAGGGTTCGAATCATTTTCGAAGCCAGAAAAACACCTAGCTCTCTGGGGCAAGAACACAATACAATCAAACAAGCAGCAGTAGGAGTATTATCTCTCCGGAGAGCTCGGAAGCTGGGTAAACTGCTCGTGTGCTCTGCCTCGATCTGCTCTTCGTGCGACCTCCGCCCCCCGCCGAACCGAAAGGGGCTCGGTCCGCCGGTCCCATACGTGCTCGTGGATTAGTTTCCCCGACACTCTCGTGCGCCAAAGTTGGTTGAAAACACATTTGTGTCCTCGGGTGAATTTCTAGGTCCCATGCAAGAAATGAGAATAAAATTAAAACATCTAGGCATCGTGGCTCCGCCGAGAACATTGAGAATCTTGGTTTTATAATTCCTGTAAATCCAAAACACGTCTAAAAATCATGAAACTTGGCATGGGTGTCATGTCATGGTACTACCATGCTGTGGAAAAAAAGTTGGCCGAATAGGAACAGATTTTGGTATAAGCTTCTTGCAAACCAAAGCTTCTCTCAAGAAGGCTCGTGGTTCTGAGAGGGAACATGCAACCTTTGAGTGCGAAACTATATACGCTGTCCTCCTTGAGTTTATTTACAAAGGCAACATAGAACTACATGAGTGCCCTGTTAAATTTTGGAATTATTCCGGCTTCGTTTGGCCTTATTTACACATTAATTGAGTTTCTGGTCATTTAATGTGCATAATTCAAATTTGAACTACAAGCACATGCTCCCGTGCACCAATGTTGGTTGAAAAATCACATCTGTGTCCTCGGGTGAATTTCTAGGTCCCATGCAAAAAATGAGAATAAAATTCAAACATCTGGGCATCGTGGCTCGGTCGAGAACATTGAGAAACTTGGTTTTAAAATCATGAAACTTGGCATGGTGTCATGTCATGGTAGTACCATGCCGTGGTAAAAAAAATTGGCCGAATAGGAACAAATTTTTGTATAAGCTTCTTGCAAATAAGAGCTTCTCTCAAGAAGGATCGTGGTTCTGGGAGGGAACACTACTAGGACAAGGGCTATAGATGGGATGGACACTAATGGCGCACTGTACATGTGGTGCGCCATTACTAAATACTAATGGCGCACCATGTATTGGTGCGCGATTAGTGTGCAAATACTAATGGCACACCACATCCGACGGTGCGCCATTACTAAATTTTTTTTAATTTATTCAAAACTACTATGCACACCGTGGGAGTGGTGTGCCATTACTAGTTGAACTAGTAATGGCGCACCATCCCACGGTGCGCCATTAGTAATTTGGCCCAAACATTCCCACGAATGCACCCCCCCCCCCTCGTGGACCGCCTTTTCAGTTTCAAAAAAATAAAAGAAAATGATAGAAATGTCAAAAAAATAAAAGAAAATAAGATTCCCATATGATATGTGGTCTAGTTCTTAGCAAAATTTACAAACATGAATTTTTGACTTTTTTGCAAAATCTCTCGAGAATTTGTAAAAATGGGCATAACTTTTGCATACAAACTCGGATGAAAAAGTTTTTTATATGAAAAATCATCTACTCGAAAAGTTACATCTGAATTTAACTGGGGGAACGTTGTTAAACATTTTCAAAATCCTCAAAAACCTAACAGAAAAAAAGATACGGGGCTTTTAAGATCTGGAGAGGCAAAAAAATTCAAACTTACTAATGGCACACCTGCCCATGGTGCGCTATTACTATCTTCCCGCCTGCAAAATTCAAAATAAATAAAAAAATAAAAAGTTACTAATGGCGCACCTGCCCATGGTGTGCCATTAGTATCTTCCCGCCTTCAAAATTCAAAATAAATAAAAATAAATAAAAAAATACTAATGGCGCACCTGCCCACAGTGCGCCATTACTATGCCGTATATATGGATGGGCATGTCCTCTCCTCCTTACCTCTTCATTCTTCTCCTCCACTCCACCTCTCCTCCACTCCACCTCTCCTCCACTCCTCCACTCCATCTTCCCTTCTCTCCTCCACCATACTACCCTCCTCCTCTCCGGCGACCTCCTCCTCCTCCTCTCCAGTGACCTCCTACTCCTCCTCTCTGGCGACCTCCTCTTCCTCTTTGGCGACCTGCTCCTCCCTCCTCTCCTCTCCTCCCCTCCCCTCACGGTTTCTCCTCCCTCCTCTCCGGTGAGCTCCTCCTCCCTCATCTCCGGTGAGCTCCTCCTCCCTCCTCTCCTCCCATCCCCTCATGGTTTCTCCTTCCTCCTCTCCGATGCTCCGGTGAACTCCTCTCCGGTGACCTCCTCCTCCTCTCCAGCGAACTCCTCTCCGGCAAAAGAACACGGCAAAAGAACGTACAAGATCCAAAAATGGGAACAAAATTTGAAATAATATCATGCAAAAAACGAGCAAAAAAACGAGCAAAAAATGGGCAAAAAAATCGCGATCCAGATCCAAATTCAAAATCAAAAATAGCAATGGAGCACGGTGGGGGTTAGACGGTGCACCACTACTATTTTCCCGCCTTCAAAATTCAAAAATACTAATGGCGCACCGTGGCCTATACTAATGGCGCACCAGTGGCCTATCCTAATGGCACACCATGGCCTATACTAGTGGCGCACCAGTGGTGCGCCATTAGTATACCAGATACTAATGGCGCACCACTGGTGCGCCATTAGTAAAAAATACTAGTGGCGTGATACTAATGGCGCACCAGTAGTGCGCCATTAGTAGGCAAAACTGGTGTGCCATTAGTAGGCCTTTTCCTAGTAGTGGAACGTGTCACCTTTGTGTGCATAATTCAAATTTGAAATACAAGCACATCTTCTAGTGCACCAAAGTTGGTTGAAAAATCACATGTGTGTCCTCGGGTAAATTTCTAGGTTCCATGCAAGAAATGGGAATGAAATTCAAAATTCTGGGCGTTGTTCCTAGGTTGGAAACATTGAGAAACTTAGTTTTTTAATTCCTGTAAATCCAAAACACGCATGAAAATTATGAAACTTGGCTTGGTGCCATGACATGGCACCAAAATGCTGTGGTAATTAGACTATAAACAGTAGGGTAAAACCCCGCTGGAAATTTTATATTACAGAGCAAAGAAACAAATAGTCTTACAGGCTTGAGGTAAGCCTACGGAAAGAAAACCAAAAAAACTAGAAACTAGAAACTAGAAAGAGGGGGGAGAGACAAAAGAAAAAGAAAACAAGAAAAAAAACTAGGCTAAGAAGAAAAAGAAAATTACAGCAGGGCCTCAAGCCACAGATTGAAATGACTCTCATGCTTCTTCTTCATTCTGAACCTTAAAAGCTTTAGCTCCTCCAGGAAAATGAACTTCCATCCTTGAAAAGATGGAGCAATGTTTTGAAAAAATTTATTGTTTCTAGTTATCCAGATGGCCCAAGCACCAAGAATGATAATCTCCATATAAAAGGGGTAATTTAGTTTGTCCTTTAGATCTTGGAATGCTTCCAGCACTGATAGATTTGGTGTTCTCGTTGGACCAATAAAGACGTAGCATTGTTCCACAAATGGGCATTCCCAAAAAAGATGATGAAGTGTTTCTTCCTGTTGACGGTCACTAACTGCACAGTTGTATGCTTCCAGAACAAAATTCTTCCTTCTAAGCAGGTTTCTTGTGTTAACTCTGTCATGAAGTAGTTGCCAGAAAAAAACATTGTGCTTTGGCTGACATGAGCTTTGCCAGATCTAGTTGAAGTGAGGAGGTGTTTGCTTGTCACCTATTAACAATTTATATGCTTTGATGGATGAGTATATTTCATTTCCCCAGATATAACTCCATGTGTCTAAAGATCCCAGAAATTCAGATTGCCTCATAGAGATGCAAATGTCCTCCATTTCTAAGAATTCCTCATATGCCTCTGTTTTCAATGGTAGGAAGAAAAGATCTTGAAGGTACTCTGTCTGTAATACCGGTTGTATGTTCAACTGAGGATTTCTCACAAAGGAGTACAGGTTATGGAATTTGTGTTTGAGTACAGCATGTTGCCATAGATTACCCAAAAAGAAGCACTGACCCCTTCTCCCAGATTGCATCTAGCAAAAGCTTTGTAATGATCAAGAAGTGCTAAGTTGGATTTCCACCAAAAAGAACCCACCATGTTGTCACCCGGCAATTTCCCATCACTGTAGTTGGTTTCCCAAATCAAGTTGACCCATGGTATGTCATGTCTGTTGAAAAAATTATGCAAATTCTTCATTAGCAGGGTTTCATTATGGGTATATATATCCAAAACACCTTGACCTCCCTGATCTTTGGGTCTGCACAGAGTGGTCCAAGCTACTAAAGCAGGTCTGCGGTCTTCCATGTCGGACTGCTGTGGTAATTTTGCAGTCCGATTTGCGAAGGCAAACACATTAACAATCAACAAACTCATTTTGGAACAAGTGCTGCCACGTTACAATCGGAAACACAAGTATTATTGAAACCGTGGGCGTTCTACTTACTAGTACCATTTACGTGCCGCCACGTGTCCCCATTTTTTATTAGCTAGGAGGCACCATGCAGGGTAGTTATTTGAGTACGAGAGGCGTGCGATTAGACCCATGCACGTTCTTACCGGGAGGAGAGCCCTTTGACCTCCATCTTCCATCCACCTCTCTCCCAAGGTCTCCATTAATGGCGCCTGAGCCTCTGTTTAATGGCCTGGCTATGTCTCACTCGACTGAGATTTAACAGTGAAAAAAGAAAATCTGAAAGCACGGATCTTGATGTAAGATCCGACAGACCTATATAGTATCTACTATGACTTATAGCAAGACTGATGAATATATAAGGACGATTAATTGTCTTACATAATTAGAAAGATAATCAAAAAAGCCACATGCGGCTATGCCCGAAATACAAAATGGCAAAAGAAGAAGGAAGACAAGGATTTGGCTCGTTGATCTCTACTTTATTGATGCATTGCTGCAGGCCGTGGGAACTAGTCTCCGCAGCGAGAGGCGATGAGCTCTTTAGTGTCCTCAAGACGCTGCTTGAGAACATCCAAGGATTCCTCCACCAGCCTTTGGCACTCATTGTGGAGCATGTCATTCTCGTCCATAGGTTTCTTGACTATGATGCAGGTCCTCTTCAACAAGGCACTGGTCTCCTCCTGCTGGTCTACACTTCGGACGATCTTCTCCCTCAGCAGGTCGCGCTCGGCTCGGAGCCTCTCATTGCCCTCCCTTAGTTGCCGGATGACACGGGTAGCCTATTCAAATGAGGCTTTCATGTCGTCCTGCAACCTTGCCCAGCCAAAGATCTGATCCATCTGGCTGTGGACGATCGCATGCATGCACCTGCAACAATCGTCGCCTGCCCACGAGACATTTTCCTAGGCCGCCGCAGCGCGGCGGGACATCTCTGCTGCATTCGTGGCGCGGCGGGACATCTGTACTGCTTCCGCGGCACGGCCGGACCAGTCTGCTGCATCGACGGCGCGGCGGGACCTCCGTGCTGCTTCAGCGGCGCGGCGGGACCTCTATGATGCTACTTCCATGCGGCAGGACATGTCGGCTCCTCTCGCAGCGAGGAGGGACATCTCTCGTGATTCCACTTCCATGCTCGCCTCTCCCTGGTGGCAATCTCTCGACCCAGAACTCACGCTGGCCATGGCAGACGCAAGGGAAGGATGCTGAATGACTTGTTTGTTTTTGTGGATGAGGAGTTGAGGAGATGCAGTCATCTTGGCATGCTAGTATTTATAACCGAGTACCAATACGCTCCTAAGTGGGAAACCGTTTAGGTTGTGATCGGTGTGAACAGGTTTGCAATTCAATATAGTGTGGTACTAATACGCTCCTAAGTGGGAAACCGTTTATGTTGTGATCGGTGTGAACAGGTTTGCAATTCAATATAGCATGGAGTAATTTGGAATGTCACGAGACGCAAGCTCAAAATTTATTGACGGTTCTAGTTTCGAAGTGTGGTACTATTCTCGGATGGAGTAGTTCTTTTTCTACTCCCTCCTTTCCGGTTTTATAGGGCTTATCTCAAAATTTTAGTTTTTCCATTTTATAAGGCTCAATTTGGTTGTTCCCCATCACATGTTTAGATTCCAGGGTGCATTAAATCATTGCATGCAAGTATTAAGAGAAAATACACCAATGCATGTACTTTATGCATGCATGCATTGCAATTAATGCATTGATAAACATAATTTTTTTAGAAAAACAAGAGCATTAATTAGGTGGTTTTACAAACTACAAAAAATATTCCACCACTCACCATCTTGGTTGGTGAGATTTTTGAATTAATCCCTATAAACCGGAAAGGAGGGAGTAAGATGTGTACATGCAATAATTGGCACCGTCGTATACATATCTTACGGTTAATGGGGTGTTCGACAGGAATAGTCGCGTGGCGAGCTCCAGGCTAGTCTTTTTTTCAGACGCATCAAACCTATCTCTCGGGACTTCTCGCACGCACCATCGTGCCACCCACAAAAACTTGTACTTTGAGTTTAGTACGTTATACAGGAAGAGAAGAGGTGCACGCACGCACTCGTCCTCTCACACACACGTCTGTTTTTTTCTCAAAAAGGAGGATGATGACCGCCGGCCTCTGCATTAGGGAGTCACACACGCATCTGTAGCTACGAATTGTAGTGTTGTCAACCATCTGATTGGCTCTATCATGGATGTACCTATATACGAAAACATGTCTAGATACATCTATATTTTAACAAATGGAAGGCATGTATTGTGGACGGAGGGAGTGCTTGTCATCAAAATGGATAAAAAGGAATGCATCTAGAACTAAAATACGTCTACATACATATCCTTTTATCCATTTTTATGACAAGTAGTACTTCTTATGCAAAGGAACTTTATATCCAACAGACACAAAATACCCATTCTACTGTTGGAAATTACTTATCTGATGTTGAAGTAATTGTTGCATCGCCACCAAAACCCACTATTTCTTAAGCTAAAGTAGACCGAGGTAATCCCTATATTAGCGTATTACTAAGATAAGAAGAAGGCACTGTAGAAACATTTAGGACGTGAGCTTGTCAATCTGTATGTGGAGGGACAACAGCTTAGCCCCGGCCAGCAGCTTGGGCGGAACTGTAAAGAAGGTCAGCTCCTGCATGTCGACATCGTCGGGATCCTTGCTGCTTGTCACCTCCATTTCCACCTTGACGGTGTCGGTTGTGCCTTTGGGCTCCCCCGGTGGGCCGTTCGCCCACAGCTTGGCCACGTAGTGCGGCAGTGGGGACGCCCCCGCTCTGATGCAGACGACCGACACGGCGATAGGCGCGCCGATGTCGAGCACGCCGCCGACCAAGAAAAATGTGCGACCATCCTCCTGCAGGAACAACAAGAGCCGTGGCTCCGACAGTGGCACTTGCAGCTAGAGAACCTTTCCATACTGGATCCTATGCACGGGCATGGGATGCGCGGTGCTGATGTGGTGGTAGAGCGCCGGCGGCGGGCCTTCATAGCTGTAGACGGGCACAGGGCATTTGCAGGGCGTGAGCGGACACACGCTCTGGTGATCGGCGAGCTTGTGGCAAGTGATGTAGAGCCCACAGCCTACGTGCGGGCACTCCACCCTCACCGACGAAAGGACGGAGTCCACCACCGTGTTCCGCATGTCGAAGCCACTGCCACACTCGCACTTCTGGGACTTCCGCTGGTTCCCGGGGCGCTCGACGCAGCAATCCGCGTAGGCCAGATGCCCTCCCTTGCACTGCAGAAATCAATCAAGAAACCTGCACCTTGCTCAATCAGCCGAACGGACGAGGTGTATTCGAACCTCATACACTGGAGGCGTCAAGGGGCGGAGGCACAAGGGGTAGTGGAGCACGGTGAGGTCCATCCAGACCTTAGAGAGCTCCATCGTCGGCTCCTGTTCGGTCTGCATGATCTCGCCCTCCTCGTGCACAACCATCTTTCAACTTGGGCCAGGGCATTACAAAGCGTTACCGTCACATATTTTATACTACTTCAAGGTGCATTAAATCAACACATGCAAGTATCAAAAGGAGAGTCACGGCATGCATGCATGCATTGTAACTAATGCATCGGTAAACACAAATTATTGAAATATATCGAGTGTAGTGCTTTGATGTGTCGCGTCAACTCGTACATCAACGAGAAGTTTGATTATCCTCTCCCTCGCGGACTTAACTGCACCTGCCTTTGGTTGTATGACAGATTGGCCACACACTTGTCGGACCGACCTGTCATACACGCAAAGGCAGGAGCGTCCCTCCCTCGCCCATGAGCGTGTTGGCTAGCAAGACTAGGAGAAGCTTTCGCTACACGCTCTCCCTCCCGCACCTGGTGGACATGCAGCAGTTCAATCGGTGTCAGATGGACATAAGCATACTATAGTACTCCTCAAGTGCAGTAGTACTCCATCATTGTTCGACTTCCCGAAGAGGCGAAGAGCCAAGCGCAGCCCGAACGCTCGTGTGGCAGTTTCATGTGTAGAGTAATCTAGGATAGCGTGTACCGTGCCTGTAAGCTTAAAATCGCTGGGGTCGGCTCCATGCTATGTGGCCGTCTCGAAGTTTTAAAAAAAAATTAAAATAGTCTTCTGGCCCTACCTGTCACCCTGGTGATTGTAGTTTGCATGCTCATCTGGTCAAGATAGGAATATATTATTTAGTTTGTTTTTTTCGAAAAGGGGGAACTCCCGGGCCTCTGCATGAGAATGATGCATATGGCCACATATATTTTAATTTGTGGTGGGTAAATGTTAGAGTTGCAGCAAATATATTGTACAGTGTGAGTCTGTCAGCCATGTTTAGAGGCAAGCATGTGGCGCCAGTGCTATGATGTGTTGCGTCAACTCGTACAACGAGGAGAAGCTTGATTTTACTACACGCCTTCTCCCTCACCCATGCGCGCGGTTGCTCGCAAACGAGGACAGGATTTTGCTTAGTAGTACTTCTACAACAAGCTATCCGTCCTGCTCGCGGTGGACGGACATGCAGCAGTGGATTCGACACTGTAGAAGCAGTAGCAGTAACATGATTGTTCGTCTTCTCGAAGAGGCGAAGAGCCAAGCGCAAACCGAATGTTGCAGTTGCGAACATTGGAGCACGCATATAGCCAGGCTCTTGCATGAGCCCACTATTGTACTAGTAGTACGTACAACTACTTGCTAGTATAGCCATGTAAACCAGAAATGAGTATTTGCCCTTCTAGAGATTTCAACAAGTGACTAGACTACCCCTAGACGGAGTACATATGGAGCAAAATGACTGAATCTGTACCATAAATAAATACGTACTAGTTCTATCGTTTTCCTCTCAAAGGTGCACAATATTGAGTATACTGACTAGTCTCTTTTTGACACGCATTTACGTTTTTTTTCACATAGTACAGATGCACGCGCTCATATACACGTGCATACACTCACCCCTATGAACGCACACACGCACAACACTATCATGTTGAAATTTACATAGTCACCATAGGCACCTCGTCGTCGACGGGTCCATAGGTGCTTTAATGCCAAGGAGGGAGAGGGTAGTGGTTTGCGAGACGTTGAACGGTCAATGATGCATCCTCAATTACATGCAGAGGGAATTAATTGGAGAAGCAGAATAGAGCCAGCACGATGTGAATGCAACAGAGTTTGGACTCTCATATAATAAAGGCGCCGCACCACTCCAATCCATCTACTTCCAAGTCTCTGCGCAACACTGCTCACTCCAATCCAAGACCAAGTGACCAGAAGCCACAAGCACCTATGGAGGTGATGGACGCGAGCGGCAGTCGGCTGTGCCAAATCATCCGAGGCGCCGGCCTGCGGCCCCGCACCGTGCAGCGTTTCCAGACGGTGCTGGCAACCGCCAGCATCGTAGCCCTTGCCGACGCCGGCTTCGCCTCTCACATGGACGACAGGATGGTCAACTCCATCCGCAAGTTCACCGCCGTCAAGAAGAGCGCAGACGACCTTGCCGTACTGCTCCAGCCCGCGCGCCCAGGCTCCTCATTGCCTGCCACCCTCATCGGCCTCGATGGTGACGAACTCTTTCAAGCCCTGGTGGCCCTGCAGCTGCCGGAGGTCGCGATGAAGAATGTGCACCTCGAGGCCGCGCTCGCCGCGCAGCGCCTCACCATGCAAGAAACCATCGACATGCACATCCACGTCTACGAGGAAATCGTCTACATAGGCCACTACAAGGCAAGCGAGGACAGAAAGACATTGACCTTCTTCTAGCGGCTGGAATCTTTGGAAGCCATTGTTCAGAAGCATGTCGACCTAGCCACGAAAGCCGCTGCTACTTAGGTGTCGTTCGGTGGGCCAGCGCCCTGAGTCGAGTAGGTGGACGTTGTTGATGGATGCATCTCTTCTTCTTGCTTCCTGTAACCTCGTGGCCTTAATGTTTTATTAGTATAGTACTCCCTCCGTTCCCAAATATAAGTCTTTCTAAAGATTCCAGCAAGTGACTACTACATACGGAGCAAAATGAGTGAATCTACACTCTAAACTATGTCTACATACATCTGTATGTTGTATTCCATTTGAAATAGTATCTAACAACGCTTATATTTAGGAACGGAGGGAGTATATGGCATTTTTATTCCAGTTGTAACGTTTTCACTGTGAGGTGGGGCCGCAGTTGAGCAAACCCACCCCGCCCACTGGGCGTCGGCCAAGTTTAGAATTAGAAGAGAGAAACGAGGGAGGAGAGCTAGCTGTAGCACGGACGCTGTTGTCAGATGGGACTCGTATTTATAGAATAGGAGTACTGAGAACTCGTGCCTCTTCTTTTTGAGGGAAAAATTAGTCGTATGTCTAGTACCACTAGTTGGGTACGTGCAACCTATAGCTGTCATCACTTCAGGTCTCCTTTTCGAACCGCAGCTACGCTTCACAGTACATATTTTTCACGCATTTATCCTCCTATATGTACTCCTAGGCTATTTCCACGTGCTCCCATTCGCCGACATGTGGGACATAGAGCATCTTGGTCATATTGCATGCACGACTCGGAGCATATGCCGGGGTACTTTATGGGGCGGTTTGGTTCTAGGCCTAGCATTGCCACACTTTGCCACATATTTTTGCCAAGCTTGCGTAAGGTTAGTTCATCAAAATGAAAGCCACAATTTGGCAAGCCTAAGGGAATCTTGCCACATATTTTATGTGTATGCCATGTGGGGTCGAAGTGTGGCTTGCCTAAGGTGTGGCTTGAACCAAACACTCACCTAAGTTAGTCAAACTTGCCTAGCTTTAGGTGTGGCAACATCTGGCAAAGTTAGTCACAAACCAAACAGCCCCTATATTTCAGACCTCATGAATTACATGCAAACCCCCCGCGGAAGAATAAATAAATGAATGAATTACTACATGAAACCAAATTATTTTCGTGGAAAACAGAGCACGTTCATTAAATTTTGGACATAACACGTTTATAAAAAATTACCGGACCTAAACCAATCTAAGGGCCTCTTTGATTTTTCCTGCAAGAAAGGGCCTCTTTGATTTTTCCCACAAAAAAAGGGCCTCTTTGATTCGCAGGATACTGAAAACACAGGAATGTGGAAAGTATGATGGCGATGAACCGAGACGAGGAGAACTCTAACTCAGTTAGAGGTTAGAGTTAGATTCTAACCCTGAACTAACTCTAAACCAAAGAGGTGTATGGATGGCAGGGTTAGATTGACAATAAATGCTCTTTCTCAATCATTTGACTACTTTGGACCTATTTCCTACCGGATTTGGCGTGACCGGCTCTTCTGTGGCCTCCTCTCGCTCACAATTGACATAAACGAACCATATATACAAATCAAGCATGCAAAACATGATAATTTTTACTTTGTCCATACAAATGAGATATCCCACTTAAACATACAAGTCGTCAATCAAGCTTCACAAAATAAAGAAACACTTCATGAAACAAAGCATGAGCTAACTCATCACGGAAGTCATTCACGATAGGGAGGGAGCCCGGAACCCCTCACACACCGAGGAAGGAGCTCGCCATCATCGCTCTGGAGGAAGGCTCCATAGAGCCCAAGCCCCGGGAACCCCTCCGATGCTCGCCCTTGCGAGTTGAGGTCAACACCGGCATGGGTAGCAGGGCCGCTTGCCGCCAACTGGGAACTAAATCTTTGGGCCTCTAGAAAAAATGCAAGCCTGTAACTAAAATACCTAGAAAGGTGAACTGAATCTTTGGGCCTCTAGAAATAATGCAAGCCTGAAACTAAAATACCTAGAAAGGTGAACTGAATCTTTGGGCCTCTAGAAATAAAGCAAGCCTGAAATTGAAATACCTAGAAAGGTGAACTGAATCTTTGGGTCTCTAGAAAGATTTATTACCTCCTCAAGCAGCAGCAAACAATTCCATGCGTGCACCACAAATCTATACCAAGTTTGTTCAGGATCTACTTTTCGAAATCAAAATTAGCGCTAGAGCAAGCAAGATCAATGATATGGCCGTGAGACAGAGAAGGAACGAACAAACTCACCCCTCTCGCGACCTCCCTGGTAGATGCGCCGCCTCCGCGCACGACAGAGGGAGAAAACCGACTGGTGAAGGGGGAGCGGGGCGACCTTTGAAGGCCGGAGGGAGAGGGCGGCCGGAGTACGGCGGCGGAGACCGGAAGGAGAGGTCGTCCGGAGGAGATAGAGGGCGAGCGGCTCTTGGGCGGGCGGCCCGATGGGGAACAGAGAGGAGTCATGCCAGAGGGGGGGAGCGATCTAGTGCGGGCAGGGGAGATTTTTTTAGTTCTCTTTTAGTGGGCCCAAGGATAACTAACCCAATTAGAACCTCTCCACCGGGCTTGTTTTTTTAGCTGGGTTAGAGCAAACTAGCTCAAACTAACCCCTCTTGTTTCGATAATTTGAGGCTATTTCAACCGAAACTGGCTCTACCTCAGGGATCCAAACAAAGAGAGTGTTACTGTACATGCTAAAGTGTGGACCGTGGCACATTGTTTTTTATGGCCATATCACCAGATTGTTTTCCACTGCTGGTTCACTGGGCAACCATGGTCCGCACTGCTGGTTCACTGGGATCCGTGGTTCGCACTGCTGGTTCACTGGGCTTCCGTGGTTCGCACTCCTCCGACCTGAGTAGTAGTACTACTAGTATATACCGCATCATTCTTTGCTCCTTCTTACTGCTCCGACATGTGGGAGAGCCAGCATCTGTATGGACGTTTCATGCACCAGATTAGAGCGCGGAACGGAAGGGGGGCATCACCCCGGTCGGAGCCCCAGTAATTCATGACTATAGTGAGTGGTCATATCACAAGTCTTTCCAGCAGTAACGCGCCGACAAATCGCACAGCCCAATCTTTCCAGCAGTATGTTTGAGAATACGCCACACGCTCACCCTCCTCACCTCTCTGTCAAACCGCCTACCCGAAAACTGCCGCGCGTACTGCCCGGGAAAAGCCCCGCCCTCAACTTTTAACTACGCGAAAATAGTTCGAGCTTGTTCGTTCTATATAAATACAGTACTTACTGTATGTTTATACACCCGTTGGGTTGTTCAATGAATGGAGGGGCGGGGAGCACAAGTGAACAATACTATAGTACTACTAGTAGTAAGTAGGAGTCGTACAGTAGTCACCTTAAATAGAGAGTTTCTTTTCTTTAATGCCACGTACACAAATTGAAATGCTTGTTGTGGAGAGAAAAAAGAAAATCACTCCACTATATATGGACGCAGGGGCCTGAGCGCTTGCTATACTAGGGTTGCTCTCTTCATTCTCTCATCCACTCCAGATATAAACAAGACAGCCATAACAACATTTTCTCTCTGCTCACTGCTGGTCACAGATCCGGCCGGATCCCTTCGGTCGGTGTGTGTAGAGGACTAAAAGGTGCATCGTTCATGCGGTCATCGCTGCCGAGGGAGGAAACCCACAGCTGCCGGAGGGGCCCGATCCTCTACCCATGCCGCTCTCTCCGACACAGCCCCGGCTCGGGAGGTCCTCTGATCCTTCTTCCTTCCTGCCGTATTGTCCGCAGATCTGACCTGCCGCCGTCGACTTCCCGGCGACCCTCAGGTATAAGTTCATCGAAAGGGGCCTTGCTCTACTGCCCCAGCTCCCCATGTGTCTGCATGTGCATCTTTTTCTACTCCCATCGGTTCTTCCAAAGCCACCTAAATTTTTAGTATTATTAGAGGTAAAGCTACTTCATGCATTCGAATCTAGGGCTTTGTTCAAACAACGAAGAAAGGGGGAAAGTTGTAGCATGAATCTAGGACTTTATTCAAAGAGGAAATAATATGGTGAAAGTAGTAGAGACCAGATACCCAACCAGTCTCTTGGTTGAAAAGGGAAATAATGGGAAAACGCAGTACAAACTGGATAAGGAACAGATCTATTATTGATTGAAAAAAAGATAGAAAGTGGCGTCTGGTGGACAAGTCAACAGAGTATGTCCAGGATTAGATTTGCTGCCATCACATAGTAAAAGGTCTCTAGGTTTAGATTTGCTGCCCTCGCATAGTAGGAGGTCTCAGGCTTAGATTTGCTGCCCTCACATAGTAAAAGGTCTCCAGGATTAGATTTGCTGCCCTCACATAGTAAAAGGTCTCCAGGATTAGATTTGCTGCCCTCACATAGTAAAAGGTCTCCAAGATTAGATTTGCTGCCCTCACATAGTACAAGGCCTCCAGGATTAGGTTTGCTGCCCTCACATAGCATGAACAAACTCGGCATCACCACTTTATGCCTCCTTGTATGCACATTGTGCTAATGCGTCCACTATCGCATGTCCTTATACCAACCTTTTGCTGTTGTTAATGTAAGGGCGCATGTAAAATGAAGCAATCACACTGTTACCTTAGGGACATGTCTAACCAGTGTAATTGTTAATCTAGTGCCTCCAGTGATAAGATGCAATTAAACTGTGTTACAAATTGCACTCCTGCTGTTTTCCCCAGTATGATAAGTAAGTTGCTCCTTTACGCTGCTGAGTGTCCTGGTGTCCCCACGGTCCCATGCCCTTAAACCAACTCTTTAGCTGCTTTTGATTTACGGTGTGTAGTAAACAAGCAACACCACCATTAAAGTAATCCATATTTGAGTAATCTCATTGTTGATCATAGTGCTTCTGGTAACATGAAGCATTGCTGATGTTTTAAAATTTCTACTGTCCTTGCGTGATTGCCATCAACATAATTAAGATGCTTCTTTTCATTTTGTATATGTTTCGTATATTCGTATTGACCAGCAACTGTTTACTTTCTATATTTTTGTGCAGATAGGGATATCCATTTCACCTTGTTGCTATTGTGACCTTTTGGTGAACTGCACAAAACACTTTTTTGGAATGAGTGTCTTGTGCAGTTCAACTAAAATGTCACGTGGGCAACATCTCTCAATTTTGGTGGAACTGCACAAAATGGTGATTGGAGTTTCCAAAATTTCCGTCAAGTTCTGCTGGTAATCTCGTGCAACATTTTATTAGCCTTTGCAAGATGGAGCCGTCACTGTCACCACAATGGCACTTTATTTTAGTGGAACTACACAAAAGAATATGAAAATTATAGTTGCACCTTACATGAGCCGGACAGCCAACCTTAATGTTCCTCAATTTTAGTGCAACTACTAAAGAAGAACCTGCCAGCTCACGAGAGCAAGTCTTCTTGCTAGATGAATGATGCAATCTTTGCTTCATTTCAGGTGAACTGCAGAAAAAGGCGCATGAATTGAATCATAGAGCTGGAGGTTGACCTCATCCTAGTGGAGCTGCAGGTTGAGTTCAAGGAGGCCCCTATTAAAGTGAAATCACGCTCTTCTTGTTTGTGCTGTGCAAATAGGAATACTCAACTATAGATGTGGTGACGGTCAAGAGCATTCGCCAAGTTCTTCGATTGTATGACATGGCTAGCCAAGATGGATTTAATCCCGATATTCACTTTATCAAAAGGCTCTAATGGGTTGGTTCTTAATCTTGCCAGCTGGGAATCAATGAGATGTGTAGGCATCTTTGTTGTACTTATTATTTGAATCTTCTTTGTTGGTTCTGAATCTTGCAAGCTAGGAATCGATGAGATGTGTAGGCATCTTTGTGGTACTTATTATTTGGATCTTATTTGTTGGTTCTGAATCTTGCAAGCTGGGAATCCATGAGATGTCGCACTTTCACAAAGATAATACAAACATAACAACCATAACAAACAGTTCAAACTTGGTAGTATTATCTTTGTGAAAGTGCGACAAATGTGTTGATCGTGTGCATCCTGAGAATAATAATTCTAATTGTTGTGCATGTTGATCCTGTGGAGCTAATAGAACGAGCCAATGTATTTCTTGTTTAAGTATAAATTTCTATTAAAGCTAATTAAATTTAAGTAAATTGACCACTAACTCCTGTTATTACAGTACCAATACAAACCCGCTCGTGAACCGACGTGTGGCCGGAGTAGGTTTCTTAATGGAGGCGTTTGAATGCGTCGAGGGTGCATCTTCTGCCGGGCGTGCAGCGGACGGGGGAGGGGTAGTAACTGTTGTCGCCTGTTCACAGTCAGCTTACTGTTGAATCCAATTCCCCAAGAGCTGAAAAACGAACTGCTGTCGCCGCCTACACACTCGTTCACTCGCAGAGACTCCAATGGCGATTCGAGGGGTGATCCTGCTGGATATGGACTTCAGCAAGGAGTTACCCTGTGAGTTCGTCATTCAGTCCTATGGATGCACCAAGTTGAATGTGATGTACACCAATGATACGGACTCGGTGAAGCTCTGCCTCGCCTCAGTCCTATGGCTGCACCAGGTTCAGGAGCATTCGCCCTTTCATCGGCAGCGCTGACTGCACCTTCGCTACAGTGGAGACAAGGAAGAATGCGACGATTCGGCCATCTGGTGCAACAAGCTTGTCGACATCCAGAAGCAATACAAAATCATCAGCAACGGGCAGGAGAAGGACTCCGTGGTTAACCTCGCTGAGACCATCATCGACCCCTGATACACCAACATGAAAGAAGACGACCTGAACACATAGAAGGTACCTTTGAATCTAGCCTACATAACCTTTGTGGACAACGACGCATACACATGTTATGACATGTACAGGCAGATCTTGGACATGAGGGTGTGTCTGCTTCCCATAACCGACGAGTACACGGACAACCGCAGCCTCATGATCAAGCGTGCCAGGAAGGTCTAGATGTTGTACTTTATCTGTTTATAAGCACCTTTATCATCTGAGTGTTTCATGCATTAGCCTGTGTGTCGTAATTATCTGTTTTGTCCGAAATATTTCTTTTAAGAACTCATTAACCTGATTGCTTTTTTTAGTGGCTATTTGCTTATGTATGTAACTAGTTCACTTGTCCATTAAAAAAACTAGTTCACTCGGATGTCGTTCTTTGAATCTCCTTCCTCCCAACATATTCCCCTCCTCAGGTGGACCCAGCAGGTCTCTGAATTTTCTCCCACTTTCTTTTTCGATGTAAACTCAGTTTTCTCCCAGGACTTTTCCCTAGAACCAACTCAACTATCCCATGTCTAGCCTAAAATATAATAATACCCCACGTACTATTAACTGATCAAATTTAAATAATATTTTATTTCGTAAGTTGAAAGTTCTTACAAAATAATAATAATAATTGTTTATATATAACTTGGCAAGTTAACTCCAAGTGATTGCGTACATAAGCTTGCAAAGATTTTACTAACGAATGCAATAATAGACGTGCAATCATGTGTTTATGTTTTTATAACATTTCTCCGTCTAGCCCAACATGATATTTTCACCCAGGCCAGCAAGTCCGTGGATTTCGAGAAAAATGCAAATGGGATTTAAACGGGCTGCATACATGCTACATCATTGTTTCACTGAGGCCACCAAATGGATTGAAAAAAGAATTGGACTAGCTAACATGTGGGCTTGTAGGTCGAAGCCTAAGAAGGTGTTGGATTTACATCCAACGGCCGACATTCTTCTTCAATCTCTTGTCTTCTTCCCCCAGCGCTGCCGGAACCGCCTGCTCCAGCCTCCGGCGTCCAACAGCGTTGTTTTGCGCTCCTTAGCGAAACGCTACCCCGCCGACGGCCAGGCCATCCCTCCACTCCGCATCTCCTGTTATTCTCTGCCGAGTGTAGGCCCACCCCGCACCCGAACCAGTCTAGGTTCCCACTCCTATCCGTCTGCGACTCCACTGCCGCGTCTTCCCCATCTCTGGGTCATTCCAGTATGGGGCCTTGCCGTAGTCCACTGCCTCGGTGCGCTCGGCGTGGCGTGGTCAACATACGAGAGTCATCGGAAGAGGACTGGACATGGAGTGCCTGACGGCTGGGACCTACGAGGTCCATGGTCGCACGCAAGGAAAGTTCCTCCTTATTACGCACTATACGTGGACTGTACGTGGGAATGACTTGTGTATTTTGCGAAAAAAACGTTCCCCCCACTGACAGGTCGGACCCACCAGCTATATCTTCGCACACAAGGAAGTGCCTCCTTATTACGCACACAAAAATGAATACCCCCTTGCTAGCTGGGACCCACCATAGTGGGTGGCTGACTTGTGGGCCTACTAAGTTGACGAGGATGGAGGGCTTTGTCAACTTAGTCAATATGAACGATTCAAGCTCCAGTGACCGTACGATGTCCATCCAACGGCCATAGTGCTTCTTCAACCTCTAGTCTTCTTGCTCCAGCCTCCCAAAGCAGCGCCGGTCATGCCGCGTGCTCCTGCCTCTCGTGGCCGGTTGTGATGTCGCGAAGGTCTCACCGGAGCCTACTACTCCCAACGCTGGCCCAGGGCATCCCTCTACTCACCCACACCCCCTATTATTCTGCGGTGACGTCAACCTCACGCCATAGCCGAACCAGTGAACCCTCGTACTCCTCTCCGCGTGGGCATCCACTGCCGCGTCTTCCCCGGCTCCGCGTCATCCCCTTCCAAGGCCTCGCCGTTGTCCACCACCTTGGTGCTCTTGGCGCGGGGTGGTCAATGTGGTCAACGACTGACTTCCATCGGAAGAGTACCGTACGTGGAGAGGATGACAGCTCGGTCCATGGTCGCAGCTGGGTCCACGGCCACAGCCCAGTTTGTTTTTGTGATTTGCCCAGTAAGTCGCTTTGTCAGGCCTGTTGGGCTGCAAATCTTTCAAGACGAGGAGAGCTTCATTCGGCTGGCCGAGAAAATGGCCTATCAGTAATGAGAAATGGGATGTACATTTTTAAAACACATCAAACCAGCAATTAGTTTCAAATATCTTTTTTTCATTTCAAGATTTTAAATTGCATTTATTTTTATGTGTGGACAATTTTTTGGATTTTATATTGATATACATTTATTTTTAAAATCATTTTGAATTTGACTCGAAATTTCGGGATTAAAAACAGTTTGGACCGCACCGAAATATGCAAAATTTCGTATAATTTTTTAATCGTGGCCACAATATGGGCTGTAATGCTAACAAAAAGAATATGGGCTCCAAAAAAACCTTTAGAATTAGCAAATGGGCTATATGCTATTTTCCATAGATTTGAGGCTTTCCTAAAAAAATGGTTGACGCACAAGCAGTGACTGTTGGATTTCCATCCAACGGCCATCGTGGTTTTTCAATCTCTGCTCTTCCTACTCCAGCTGCTCAAACAAGTGTCGGCGGGACTGCCTGCTCCCTCCTCCCTGCTGTCGGCTATGCTGCCGTGCAGGCCTCACCGCCCCACCGTACTCCCGTCGCTGGCCTAGCCATCCCTCTACTCACCCACACCTGCTTTTATTCTCTGGCAACGGCAGACGAACGAGTAAACCCTCATATAGTCGTACTCCCCTTCGTGTGGGAAACAACTGCCGAGTCTTCCCTGCCTCGTGTCATTCCCTTCCTAGGCGTCGCCGTTGTCCACCGCCCTGGTGCTCTCGGCGCCGCCTGGTCAACGTGGTCAACAACCAACATGCATCTGAAGTGGATTGTATGTGGAGAGGCTGACAGCTCGGTCCACGACCGCACGCAAGGAAATGCCTCCTTATTACACGCAAAATAATGATTCCTCCACCTGACATCTGGGACCCAGCGAAAGGGTCTCTGTATTTCGCGAAAAAATGTTACCACCACTGACAGCTTGGACCCACCAGCTATATCTTCGCACGCAAGGAAGTGCCTCCATATTACGCAAAAAAAGAATAACCCCCCTGCTAGCTGGGACCCAGTATAGTGGCAGGCTGACTTGTGGGCCTACTAAGTTGACGAGGACGGAGGGCTTTGTCAACTTAGTCAATACTCTAGTCACCATACGATGTCCATCCAACGACCGTAGTGCTTCTTCAACCTCTGGTCTTCGTTCTCCAGCCGCCCAAAGCAGCGCCGGTCGTGCCGCATGCTCCTGCCTCCCGTGGCTGGCTATGATACCGCGGAGGCCTCACCGCCCCCTACTACTCCCACTGCTAGCCAGGCCATCCCTATACTCACCCACACCCCCTGTTATTCTCTGGCGACGACAACCTCACACCGCAGCCGAACCAGTGAACCCTCTTACTCCTCTTTGTGTGGGCATCCACTGCTGTGTCTTCCCCGGCTCCGCGTCGTCCCCTTGCTAGGCCTCGCTGTCTTCCACCTCCGTGGTGCTCTTGGCGCGGTGTGGTTAATGTGGTCAACGACCGACTTCCATCGGAAGAGTACTCAGCGTGGAGAGGTTGACAGCTGGGTCCATGGCGGCCGCAAGGAAGTGCCTCCTTATTACGTGCAAAATAATTATTCCTGCACCTGACAGCGGGGACCCACTAGATGGGCCACCGTATTTCGCGACAAAAATGTTCCCCCACTGACTGCTGGGACCCACCAGCTACACCTTCGCACACACGGAAGGGCGTCCGGGCAAAAGAAACACAAAACGATTCGCCCCCCTGACTGCTAGGACCCACCAGCTACATCTTCGCATGCAAGGAAGTGTGACCGGGAAAAAAACGATTTGCCCCCCTGACTGTTGGGACTCACCAACTACACCTTCGCACGCAAAGAATTGCCTGACAGTCGGGACCCACCTGGTCGAAGCGTACGTACCGTTGTCATTCTGGTCTCGAACGTGTACGTACGTACTGATCAATGTAGAGGCATGCACGTGTCGTAGTAGAGGCGCACATGTGTCGTAGTAGAGGCGCACACATACCATGTACACGTACGTACATCGGCCAGGGTGCAAGAAAGAAAATACGGCCACATACGTACATACGGGCGGGGTCTCGAATGCCTACTCGCGCATACATACGGCCAGGGCTCGTGTACATGGCTGGGTCGGAACGGAGAAAAGCATTGTTGTCGTGTTCATGGGGAGGCAACGGAATGCGTCGTGTTCATGGGGAGGCAACGGAATGTGTCGTATTCATCGGGAGGGAATGGAACGCGTGGGAGCCAACCGGCTGGGTCGGAACGGAATGCGTCGTCATGTTCATCGGGAGGGCTTGGACGGAACAGGCGATGGAAACGCGGCTTGGTGTACCGCAAAACGGAGGAAACGGCCTTGTGTTCGACCGGCCACGTTCAAAACGGGATCGTGTTAACCGGGAGGGGTCTGGCGTACCGTAAAACGAAGGAAACGGACCTCCTACAGTCGAAACAGGGGTCCTGTTGATTGGGAGGGGTGTGGCGTACCGCAAAACGGACTAAACTGACTTGTGTTGGAGCGCTACGGTTGAAACGGGGGTCCTGTTGATCGGAAGGGGTGTGGCGTACTGCAAAACATATGAAACGGACTTGTGTTGGAGCGCTACGGTTGAAACGGGGGTCCTGTTCATCGGGAGGGGTGTGGCGTACCGCAAAACGGGACCCCACGGGATATTGTTCGTCTCCACCGTCGACCTCCTCCAGCCTCCACGGGCTACCGTCGACCTCCTCCACCGAGTGCTACTCCACCAGCTACTGTTCAACCACCCCTACACGGGCACCTCTCCACCGTCTATTGTTCAACCACCCCTCCACGGGGTCGTCCTGTTCATCCGGCCCTCCACACCATAGGGTCATGTTCATCCAGAGGCAACGCC
>NC_041381.1:599677930-599681756 GCF_002162155.2 Triticum dicoccoides
AAGGAATTGCTCGATCGGGTTCAGTAACGTGTAGCATGAAGTGCAATCGCTCGGGTTCAGTTAGAGCCCAACGCCTCGCTTGGGTTCAGTTAGAGCCAACACCTCGCACACACGCATGTACGTGTACGAGAGAAACGTGCATCGCTCGGCCCCCGACCTCCCACCGTAACCGCGAAATCAAGAAATTTTCCTCGCCCTCACTTCTACAATGGTTTTTTCCATCATGGACGGCCCAAAGAATGTCATGCAGCTGCGTCTACGGCCCGCCCAGGACGAAAAGCTCATTTTCTGTCATGATTTTTTGTCATAGAAGTAGGAGCCCACCACATCTATGATGATACCGGGTTTTGTCACAATTATCGTCATAGAAGTGTCATATGTATGACAGAAAAAAGTTTCGTTCGGCCCAAAATTTCACGGTGTGTCTTTTTTTTGTAGTGGTACTCTTCATCTTATCTTAAATATTCTCCATTTTTCGTATATTATCACATCTATATTTACTCAAGCCTTCAAACTTTGTTGTGTATATTTGGTTAGGCATGACTGCAACAGCTGTTTATTTTTGGTGTTTGCATCAAATTGCATTTTTTAAGTTTATTATGTAGTTCATAAACAAAAGTTTGTGCTTGTCAATTTCAGTTTTCAGTTGTACAACCAAGTTCCTTCTTCATACCATGTAACTTAAACTATACAGAGCAAGTGATCTTCTTTTGCACTGCATGTATGCTTCTGTTCTTCATCCGTAATCCAATGGTGTGGTGAACCTACCCACTACAACACAATATCCTGCAATGTCTTAACTATGAACAATGTCATATCATTCTACTATTATTTAAACCGTCTCTTTATTTGCCAATCTGAAATGGGATAAATTGACAGCACACTAACTATTGATACTTATGAGTTCTTGATCTGTAATCCAGTGGTGTCGTGAAGATGCCAACTCCTTCACAATGTCATTTCCTGCCATGTCTTGACCCGAACAATATCATATTCTGTTAATGCAATTTTAAACTGGGTCACTTTATTCGTCAGTAAGAAATGTGATGAATTGTGAGCACTGATACTTTTATGTGCAAAACCTGTCATCTGTCTGCTTGTTTATCTTTCAGAGTGAGGAAGATACAATTGTTGAACAAGCCCAGTCTCATCAGCTTGCGCTGCAGCTCCCTAGCAGGGCAAACCTTTCTTGAACTCTATTAAAGTGCTGTCGGTTTTGTATATTATTTTGTCGGCGTGTTTATTTGCACTGGTGGCGATCTTTGATGCCCAGTGTATGTAATCTGCTGTTTGCTTGTGCTTTATTATCATAGTGGCGAACTTTGATGCCCAGTGGATGTAATATGCCGTAATTTCTTTATTGTATAGTCTAGGTTTTTCTTATTCACGATGATGTAGTTATTTTACTGTATATATATCATGTCTTCACAGTAAACCGGCCAAACCATAAAATTACGGTACATAATCGGGTCGTCATGCAATCACGATGTATGATCCGCATCATGTGCCCCGTCATCTTGGTCCGTTAAAAGGCCCAAAGTAAACTGGCCCACTAGTAGATTCAGGCCTTTAATAGGCCGAGTAACCCCCAACCCTCTTTTCGCAAGAAAACTCAATGGGCTTTTAGGAGGCTGAGAAGTAGGTTGGGCCTGAAACGTGCCGAACAGCTCACGAGCCGGCAGGACCTCGAAATGGACCCGACCCATGATTGTGCGAATCAAATCACGGGCTTTTAACATGCCAAAATTGTCTCGGTCCTTGTTTGGCCAAATCAGATATCGGCTGCGAGAAGGTCGGATGCAAACCGGACCATAGTTAGGCCCAACTATATGACGGGCTTTTAACAGGCCGAAATTAATATAGGGCTGGAATGTTAAACGGGCCCTTAACGGGCCGAAACTAATATCAAGCCGAATTACTAAATGGGCCTTTAGCAAGTGGGCCCAAAAGCATAGCATCCAGTTGACGGGCCGAATCTGATATGGGTGATAATTTAGCCCAAAGCCTCTTGAAGGGTCGGACCTGATCTGGGTCGTAATTTGGCCCAGAACGCGGTAGGCTGTTAACGAGCCGGATCTCATATGGGCCATTATTAGGCCTGGAACGTGGCAGGCCATTAACGGACTGGATCAAATATGGGCCGGCATTTGGCACAAAACATGGAAGCCAGTTAACGGGCCGGCCTACTAGGGTCCTCAAAATCTTGTGGGCCTACAGCTGGGCCGGCCCATTAATTTCGGCAAAATCTCATGGGCCTTCAGCTGGGCCAGCCCATTATGATCCGCAAGAATCTTGTGGGCCTTTACCTGGGCCGGCCCATTATGGCACACAAATATCTTGTGGGCCTTTACCTGGGCCGACCCATTATGGCCCGCAAAATCTTGTGGGGCTTTAGCTGGGCCAGCCCATTATGGTCCGCTAAATCTCATGGGCCTTTAGCTGGGCCGGCCCATTATGGTCTGCAAAATCTTGTGGGCCTTTAGTTGGGCCGGCCCATTTAAACTTGATGGGCCGGTCCACATGTCAATATATCATAGGCGCGTCTCGCCCATTGGATGAGGACACATGTGCCAACGTAGAGCAGACACGTGTCTCCTCTAGCCAATGATGATTTTACACATGGAAAATCCCCATTGGTCGGGGATATTAACGGGTTATGGGATCCAAAACCCGACCCGATAGCTTAACAGCATTCCGTTACGGTGGATGCCACGTGTCGGTCACCCTTGACGAAAGCAATTCTGTGACACGCTATTTATCGTCATGGAAGTGGACACATCCGTGATGATAATTTTGGTAATGTCATGGAACACTTCTACGACAGCACAAGTATGACTATCTTGATTCTGTCATAAAATCGTTATGGATTTACATGCATGACAAAAAACGCGACCTACTGTGACAAACACGTATCGGCACGGAAGTGTACTTTTTTGTAGTGGTGGTGGTCGGTCAGCCGCATTATGTGCTAGTAGGACGGGCTCCAGCGCCTCGTCGTCGAATTGAGGTAACAGTTTGCACTTCGGGTAACTTTTGGTTGGGTGCTCAAGGCCGTATTCTTCGGCTGCTAGGATATTAGTCCATCTATCATTGAGCAGATCTTGGTTAGCTTGAAGCTATTGCTGCTACTTTTTTAGGCTCCTTGAAGTGGCTATTAGCCAGCGCTTAAAGAGCTCCTGACCGGCATGCTCCTTAGGCATGATAAAGTCTTCATCGCGGAGGTGTAACATCCCAAATTTTCAATTTGGAATGTTATACATTAAATCATCATGCATTACATATTTTCGTGCATTTGCCGATCCTAGAAATTTCACGCAACTCAAGGACCCTCGGAGAGAGTTGGAGATTTCGAAATTTTCATATGAGTTTCCTCGAATTATGAAAAAAAGAGGATCATTTGATTTTATTTATTTCATCTTCAAATAATTTTCCAATATCAAAAATATGAGAGGGAATAATATGACTTTCCCAAACATTAGGAAAAAATGAAGATTTGATAAATAAATCAAATTCTGGATTTTCTCGGAGTTTATTTGCCTTAGGGAAAAATGCGTGTTTTAAAAAAATTGCATTTTAGGCCCCGAGTAAAAGTTCATTTTGTTCGACTCATTTTTAGGAGTCGGGGAAAATTTACTTTGTAATTTTTGGAGTTCGTTTAGATTTTATTTTATTCATTTTTGGAAAAAAACGCAGCACCCGACTGGGCCAAGGGCCCAGCCGAGCCGGCCCAGCCGCGCCCCTGCCCGCGCGCGCGCCTGCGCGCAGCCGCGTCGCCGCCTCCGGCCGAATCCGAGGAGGATTCCTCCTCCTCCTCCTCTTGCTTGCC
>NC_041381.1:599682313-599684464 GCF_002162155.2 Triticum dicoccoides
AGCCGCCGTCGCCCCGCGCCAAGCCACCACCCCGCCGGAGCCCGCGCCGACAAGGTAGCCCCGCGCCACGCCGCCCCTCGCCCGGTTCGGTTTTCTAATAAACCGTTCCGGTTTATTTTTTATTTATTTTTTTTTTGATGTTTCGGTTTTTTTTTCGAAAAACCTGTAGCGACCCGACCTCAGATGGTCAAGTCTCTGTGCTCAGGTGTCATCCCTGGATCAGTAATGCTGACACCACACAGTACTTCGAAGGATTTATAACAGAGTAGCAATCACACACCTATTACATCGTTGTCCAAAAGAGGACTTATTACAATAATCACGGCTTAAGGCCATCTAATAATGATAACAGCGGATGACTTGGAAGATAAGTGAGTCCATCAACTCCAACGGCATCACTGAGTATAGAACCACGACCTAAAAGCACCTTACTCGTCGTCTGAACAGTCTGCAACATGAAACGTTGTAGCCTGAAAACGGGTCAACACATGGAATATGCTGGCAATGTAACACATAGAGAGTAACAATGGAGATAGGCTATACTACATGCATATTTGGCTGGTGGTAAAGCTCTATGGTTACAATTTTGCATAGAGCCAGTTTTTTTCCTACTGCAAAGGAATAAATTTAATTAACTATCATGGTAGTTGTTAAACATTGAGAATGGTTGACAGCATTCTCAATCCCAATTAAAAGTACTCATTAAAACCCAACAATATTGATTATAGTAACATGATGAGATTCTGATATTCAACTACTAGATACTCAAGATGTCCATAACCGGGGACACGGCTAATCATGATTAGTTTGTACACTCTGCAGAGGTTTGCGCACTTTTCCCCACAAGACTCGATCGCCTCCGTTTGGTTTCTCGTACTGCATGGTGTTTGAGAAACGGATGACCGAGACATAGTCTTTCAGAAGCACTAGCACCTTACGATGGGTAGACTGGTACACCTACATCCCCTACATCTGCGAGTCCACCACTATAAGAGTTCGCACGACTTAGTCAACTATGCGAGAGCCCATAATGGCTTGTGGCTGCACACGGAAGTTACTAGCATGAATTATCTTATGATCCCTTTGAGCCTGGGTGGTGGTCCATAGGAAAATCACACGGTAACCCCGGGATTTCCAAAAAAAAAAAGGCAATCACTGGATACCCCAGGTGCCTCAATCCACCCAGATGTGTATTTAAGTTGCCACCTTAGATAAACCATTAATTAACAATCTCACATCTGTCATGGATATTCACTCACCCAATCCACGTCTACTAGCATAGCATGGCATAATAAGCAAACGCAGAAGTAACACCCAAAGGTTTCATAAGTAACACATGTAATAGGTACTACCTCATTCTACTTCCCAAAACCCACAATTTAATTAGATCCTAATCATGCAAGTGTTTGAGGATTGATCTAATGCATAAAAACTGGGTAATAGAAAAGATATGATCAAAGTGTTACTTGCCTTGCTGATGATCCAAGAAACCTAGAGATTCGAAGTAACAAGCGGCGCACTCCGGGTGATCTATCGCAGGAAAACAACAAGCATACAATAAGTACTCATCTAATGCACGGGTAAATCTCGAATAAAAGATCTAACCAGAAAGTTCAACTTAAGAACCCTGGTGGCAAAAGAGAACGAAACGAACAAAACAACGGAAAACAACCGGCGAAAGAAAACAGCTCGGTTCTAACAAGTTGGAACTAGGTCAAATTTTACAGTAGCAAAACTCTGTTTAAGTTGATTAGTCAGAACGGTGGTTTCGAAACGAAACTCCAGGCGCTTGAATCACCTGATTCCGGTAAACGAGCGAGAAGATAAACTAGAACGAAGATCGGATCTGAAATCGCGATCTGAAAAAAAGTGAAATAATCCGATTAAAAGAAAAACGACGAACGGTTAAACGAACGGACGTTCGTTAACCGGGAATAACTGGTGATCACGTTCGTTAAGACGAACGGTCCGGCAAACGCTCGCTAAACAACAAAATCGGAATAAAACCGATCTAAGGTTTCGAAAAAAAAAACGAAACGACGGAAAAGAAAACCAGAACGGTTTTTATAAAAAAAAACCGAACCGAGGGGAGGGTGGCGCGGCGCGGCTACCTCGACGAGACGGGGCGCCGGCGGGGCGGCGGCTAGGCAC
>NC_041381.1:599684771-599698543 GCF_002162155.2 Triticum dicoccoides
GCTGCGGCGCGGCGGCGGCGGCTGCGGCTGCTACTGCTTGGGGCAGCGGCGGCTGCGGGTTGAGGAGGAGAGGGGGGGGTGCTGGGGCGTTTATAGGAGGGGGGTGTTGCTTGGGGGAGGGGGCAAGCAAAGGCGGCGGCGGCGGCAGAGTCCGAGCCGGACTCGGCTAGGGCAGCGGCGGTGGCGCACTTCGCGCGGGCGCGCGAGGGGAGCGGCGGCTGGTCCGGCTGGGCCCTTGGCCCACGCGCGGCGCTGTGCGTTTTTTTAAATATATATCGCGCGGAGAAAACGAATGAAATAAAAATCTAAACGAACTCCAAAATTTACAAAGTAAATTTTCCTCGACTCCTAAAAATGAGTCGAACAAAATGAACTTTTACTCGGGGCCTAAAATGCAATTTTTGTAAACACGCATTTTTCCCTAGGGAAAATAAACTCCGAGAAAAACCAGAATCTGATTTATTTATTAAATCTTCATTTTTCCTAAATTTTGGGAAAGTCATATTATTCCCTCTCATATTTTTTTGGATATTGGAAAATTAGTTGAAGATGTAATAAATAAAATCAATAAGAAAATTTCGAAATCTCCAACTCTCTCCGAGGGTCCTTGAGTTGCGTGAAAATTTCTAGGATCGGCAAATGCAAGAAAATATGAAATGCATGATGACTTAATGAATAACATTCCAAATTGAAAATTTGGGATGTTACAAACCTACCCCCCTTAAGATGAATCTCGCCCTCGAGATTCGGGTTGGCTAGAAAATAGGTGAGGGTGGACTTTGAGCAAATCTTCTTCTCTCTCCCAGTTGGCTTCATCCTCAGTGTGGTGGCTCCACTGAACCTTGCAGAACTTGATAACCTTGCTGCGAGTAACTCTGCTAGCATAATCGAGAATCTTGACTGGTTTCTCCTCATATGTTAAATCATCCTTCAGCAGAATTGCTTCAAGTGGCACTGTATCTCCTAGCGGTACCTCTGCCGTCTCAGCGTGACATTTCTTCAGTTGAGAAACATGGAATACATCATGAACTCCTGACAATCCCTCTGGCAATTCTAGCTTATAAGCAACTTCTCCCATGCGTTGCAAGATCCTATATGTTCCAATGAAACGTGGTGCTAATTTTCCCTTAACTCCAAAATGCTTAACTCCTCGAAGTGGGGATACTCTAAGATAAACTCTGTCTCCAACTTCATATTCTATCGCCTTGCGTTTTGCATCCGTATAGCTCTTTTGTCTGGACTGGGCTACCTTGAGCCTATCGCGAATCAACTTTACTTTCTGTTCAGACTCCTTAATTAAATCCGGTCCAAACAACTAGCATTCTCCAACTTTGTCCCATGATAACGGTGTCCTGCACCTCCTTCTGTACAAAGCTTCGAAAGGTGCCATCTTCAAGCTGGTTTGGTAACTGTTGTTATAAGAAAACTCTGCATACGGCAAGTTATCATCCCAACTAGATCCATAATCTAGTGCACAATCTCTTAGCATATCCTCCAAAATCTGATTGACTCTCTCAGTCTGTCCATCTGTCTATGGGTGAAAAGCTGTACTGAATTCCAGCCTGGTCCCTAATGTTTCATGCAACTGATTCCAAAACTTTGAGGTAAATTGGGTTCCTCTATCTGATATGATACTCCTCGGAACTCCGTGCAAACAAACAATTCTGGTCATGTATATCTTTGCTAACTTAGCACTGCTATAGGTAGTCTTGACTGGAATGAAATGAGCTACCTTCGTCAAGCGGTCGACTATAACCCAAATCGAGTCATAGCCTGAACGAGTCTTTGGCAGACCTGTGATGAAATCCATGCCTAGTTTTTCCCACTTCCATTCGGGTATCGGCAATGGTTGCAACAATCCTGCTGGCTTCTGATGTTCTGCCTTCACTCTCTGACATACATCACAAACTGCTACATAATCCGCAATATCCTTCTTCATTCCGGTCCACCAGAATGTTTCCTTCAAATCCAAATACATCTTGGTATTTCCTGGGTGAATCGAGTAGGGCGAATCGTGTGCCTCTTACAGAATCACCTTCCTGATTTCCGGGTCATTTGGCACATAAACTCGGTCCTCAAACCATAGGGTATCGTGCTCATCCTCACGAAATCCCTTTGCTTTTCCTTCGCTCATTTTCTTCTTTATATCCGCGATCTCCTTGTCATTTTTCTGTGCTTCTTTGATTTTATCCATCAAGGTAGACTGAATCTCCAATGCTGCTACATAGCCTCTCGGAACTATTTCCAAACATAGCTCATGAAGGTCTTCTGCTAACTCCTTTGGTATCCTCCCCGTCATCAGCGTATTGATATGGCTCTTGCGACTCAATGCGTCAGATACTACATTAGCCTTTCTGGGATGGTAATGCAATCTCATATCATAGTCCTTGATGAGTTCCAACCATCTCCTTTGTCTAAGGTTTAACTCCTTCTGCGTGAAAATGTACTTCAAACTCTTGTGATCCGTGTACACCTCAAAATGATTTCCAATGAGGAAATGTCTCCGTGTCTTCAATGCATGCACAACGGCTGCTAACTCCAAATCATGTGTGGCATAGTTTAATTCGTGAGGTTTCAGTTGTCGTGAATTATACGAAACAACTCTTCCCTCCTGCATAAGTACTGCTCCAAGTCCTCGACGTGAAGCGTCGCAATACACCTCATAATCCTTGGTCTGATCTGGCAAAATTAACACTGGTGAGGTAACCAATCTTTTCTTCAACACCTGAAAACTTGCCTCACAATCCTCAGTCCATATGAACTTAGTATCATTCTTCAACAACTCTGTCATAGGCTTCGCCATCCTTGAGAACTTCTCAATGAATCTCCGGTAGTATCCTGCGAGTCCAAGAAAACTTTGGATCTCTGCAACTGTCGTTGGTGCTTCCCATTCGGTTATGGTCTCAACCTTTTTAGGGTCAACTGCTATCCCTTCTCTGGATATAACATGTCCAAGAAATCCAACTTCCTTTAGCCAAAACTCACATTTGCTGAACTTGGCGTATAACTAATGTTCCCTTAGTTTCTCCAAAACCAATCGCAAATGTTCCTTATGTTCCTCTTCATTCTTCGAGAAAACCAAAATATCATCAATGAACACCACGACGAACTTATCCAAAAACTCCATAAACACTTTGTTCATCAGGTTCATGAAATAGGTAGGTGCGTTAGTCAGTCCAAATGAAATAACGGTATACTCATACAATCCATATCTTGTGGTGAATGCTGTCTTAGGTATGTCCTGCTCTCGAATCTTCAACTGATGGTACCCTGATCGCAAGTCGATCTTGGAAAACACCTTAGCTCCTTGCAAACGATCAAACAGATCATTTATCATTGGTAGTGGGTACTTGTTCTTGATTGTTACTTCATTCAATCCACGATAGTCAACAACCATCCTTAACGATCCATCCTTCTTCTCCACTAAAAGTACGGGTGATCCCCAAGGCGAAGAACTTGGGCGTATATAACCTTTATCCAACAACTCCTTAATCTGCTTCTTGATTTCCGCCAAATCCTGTGCGGGCATCCTGTATGGTCGCTTCGATACTGGGCCTGTACTTGGCAAGAGCTCAATCAAAAACTCAATGTCTCTATCTGGTGGCATTCCTGGCAACTCCTCAGGAAATACATCCGGGTAATCCTTTCACCACCGGCACCTCTTCCTGCACAACTCCTGATAGGTAAGTTACATGATTCCGATTTGGTCCATGTCGCGATACATACCGAATACTTTTCCCTTCTGGTGTCGTAAGCAGAATTGTCTTACTTGCGCAATCAATGTTCCCTCCATACATTGACAGCCAATCCATACCGAGAATCACATCCAATCCTTGGGTTTCCAGAATGATCAAATCTGTCGGGAATACATGCCTTCCTATGCTTAATGGCACTTGAAAACATCCTTGTCTGGCCATATACTCCGCTCCTGGTGAGCTTACTAGCATAGGGGCTTTAAGAATCTGTGTAGGTAGACTACACTTTTCTACAAATCCCCTTGATATGTATGAATGCGTTGCACCGGTATCGAAAAGAACAAGTGCAGTAAATGACTTAACCAAAAACTTACCGATTACTTCATCGGGCTGATCTTCAACCTCCTCCACATCAATGTGATTTACCTGTCCCCTGTTGAAAGGGTTTGGCTTCTTTCCAGAGCTTCCATTTCCACCTTGGCCTTCGGGACAGTCATTTGCATAATGTCCGGTCTTGGAACACTTGTAACAGGTGACATGGCTCAGGTCTTTCTTGGCTGGGGTTGATGGTGTGGTCCGGTTCTGGCCGTTGCTTCCTCCATTCCCATTACCATTCTTGTGGCCATTATGGTTGTGCGAACTACCTCCTCCATGGGTATGCTGAAACTGAACTCCTTGTTTAGGGGTATAACGGGGCTTCTGTTGGGCTCCAGAGTTATACTTCCCCTGCCCATACCTTCTCTTGCAATTCTCAATCTGCTTCTGCTTTCCTTCAATCATGAGGGCACAGTCTACCAACTCCTGGTAGTTATTGAAAGTGGCTACCATCAACTGCATCCTTAACTCATCATTCAGTCCTTCCAGAAACTTCTCCTGCTTAGTTGCATCTGTAGAAACGTCATCAGGGGCATAACGTGCTAACTTACTAAAATCATCCACATACTGGCCAATAGTCCTTCCTCCTTGGCGTAAGTTGCGAAACTCACGCTTCTTCATGGCCATAGCTCCTGCTGAAACATGGGTAGTGCGGAAAGCTTGCTGAAACTGATCCCATGTGACAGTGTCTACAGGGTAAGTGGCTGTGTAATTCTCCCACCATGCTGCTGCGGGTCCTTCAAGTTGGTGTGCAGCAAACTTCACCTTTTCCCCATCGGTGCATCCTGCAGTAGTTAACTCCCTTCCTATCTTGCGGAGCCAATCATCTGCTACAATCGGCTCGGTGCTACTAGAATACACCGGCGGTTGCAGCCTAAGGAAACGAGTCAAGTGATCCGCAGGTGGTGGTGGTGGTGGGTTGTTGTTGTTGCCTTGGTTCTGTACCATTGTTTGGATCAAAGTGTTCTGCTGCTGAATTAACTGGGTGATCTCTGGCGGGAAAACAAACCCGGGGTCGCGTCTTGGAGGCATCTCAAGGGTTTAGAAAAGATGAGGAATTAAGAATAGAGTGGGGTCTAAGGAGAAGACACTACCCAAATGCTCATGAGACAACTGCACACAAAATCACTTCATTCATTTCAAACAAAGGGCTTACAACGGTCTAACTATCGCAAAAGTGCTGAACTATAATGTTTACATGGAGGGAATACTACTAATTATGTGGGGGTCATCTATTAATTTGAACCGGTGGAAGACTCCATGATGTCTGCTCCAGCTTCGTCTTCAAAGTCGGGTTCACTTGGATCCGAATCGGTGTCATCGATGATGATGTAGTTGCTCGGACAGTCGACGTACTTGTCTTCATTTTTTAGCGCTAACTTCTTCTTGAGTTCTTCAATCTCATACTTAAGATCGCTATTGTGCTTTACTACAGCTACGATCTCGTCCATGTAGTCCTTGCGTGTAGTCTTCAGCTCTCCTTCAAGTTCGATGATCCTTCCCTTCGCATTCTTCAATTCTATCATATCATTGCACATCTGGTTCTCCTGGCGTCAAATATGCTGGTTTAACTCCTGGATGAAAGCTGCAATGGATCTATCCTTCTTGGTGCTGACTATCTCCCATTGTTCATTTCAGCGTCCGCAAATCTGGTAGATAGTGTCCTTGAGGTCTTCTTGGTAAACTTCTCCAATGCGTCCCATGGTGATATGGGCTGCCATGCTTTTTCCCAGACTCCAGGTTGGTGCACTGAAAACACTATCTATAGGCTTGGTGATTGGGGCGAATGTCCTTCCCGGAACGTGGGCTTGAATCTTCCAGCGCTCCTCTTTAGGTAGAGTGGCGTTGAAAGTCCCCGTGAAGCTTGGTAGTCCAATGTTCAGGTACTTGGTGACTTCCTTCAAGTGGAATCCAAAAGGTGTGCCCTCATCTGGTTGGGCGTAATTGATCTTTGCGTCCGTCATCCTAAAAGAGTAGAAAAGATGAGGAGTTAGAAAATGAGAAGAGAGTAGTGATCTATGGCTTTAACTAGTGGTCGTGTCCTACAGTCAGCGTGTGCTCTGATACCATCTCTGTAGTGACCCGACCTTAGATGGTCAAGTCTCTATGCTCAGGTGTCATCCCTGGATCAGTAATGCTGACACCACACAGTACTTCGAAGGATTTATAACAGCGTAGCAATCACACACTTATTACATCGTTGTCCAAAAGAGGACTTATTACAATAATCATGGCTTAAGGCCATCTAATAATGATAACAGCGGAAGACTTGGAAGATAAGTGAGTCCATCAACTCCAACGGCATCACTGAGTATAGAACCACGACCTAAAAGCACCTTACTCGTCGTCTGAACAGTCTGCAACATGAAACGTTGCAGCCCGAAAACGGGTCAGCACATGGAATATGCTAGCAATGTAACACATAGAGAGTAACAATGGAGATAGGCTATACTACATGCATATTTGGCTGGTGGTAAAGCTCTATGGTTACAATTTTGCATAAAGCCAGTTTTTTTCCTACTGCAAAGGAATAAATTTAATTAACTATCATGGTAGTTGTTAAACATTGAGAATGGTTGACAGCATTCTCAATCCCAATTAAAGGTACTCATTAAAACCCAACAATATTGATTATAGTAACATGATGAGATTCTGATATTCAAGTACTAGATACTCAAGATGTCCATAACTGGGACACGGCTAATCATGATTAGTTTGTACACTTTGCAGAGGTTTGCACACTTTTCCCCACAAGACTCGATCGCCTCCATTTGGTTTCTCGTACTGCATGGTGTTTGAGAAACGGATGACCGAGACATAGTCTTTTAGAAGCGCTAGCACCTTACGATGGGTAGACCGGTACACCTACATCCCCATCGTAAGGTGCTAGCGCTTCTGAAAGACTATGTCTCGGTCATCCGTTTCTTAAACACCATGCAGTACGAGAAACCAAACGGAGGCGATCGAGTCTTGTGGGGAAAAGTGTGCAAACCTCTGCAAAGTGTACAAACTAATCATGATTAGCCGTGTCCCCGGTTATGGACATCTTGAGTATCTAGTACTTGAATATCAGAATCTCATCATGTTACTATAATCAATATTGTTGGGTTTTAATGAGTACCTTTAATTGGGATTGAGAATGCTGTCAACCATTCTCAATGTTTAACAACTACCATGATAGTTAATTAAATTTATTCCTTTGCAGTAGGAAAAAAAGTGGCTTTATGCAAAATTGTAACCATAGAGCTTTACCACCAGCCAAATATGCATGTAGTATAGCCTATCTCCATTGTTATTCTCTATGTGTTACATTGCCAGCATATTCCATGTGCTGACCCGTTTTCAGGCTGCAACTTTCATGTTGCAGACTTTTCAGACGACGAGTAAGGTGCTTTTAGGTCGTGGTTCTATACTCAGTGATGCCGTTGGAGTGATGGACTCACTTATCTTCCAAGTCTTCCGCTGTTATCGTTATTAAATGGCCTTATGCCATGATTATTGTAATAAGTCCTCTTTTGGGACATCGATGTAATAAGTGTGTGATTGCTACTCTATTATAAATCCTTCGAAGTACTGTGTGGTGTCAGCATTACTGATCCAGGGATGACACCTGAGCACAGAGACTTGATCCATTCGGGTAGGGTCGCTACAGAGATGGTATCAGAGCACACGCTGACTGTAGGACACGACCACTAAGTTAAAGCCATAGATCACTACTCTCTTCTCATTTTCTAACTCCTCATCTTTTCTATTCTTTTAGGATGACGGACGCAAGGATCAACTACACTCAACCAGATGAATGTACACCTTTTGGATTCCACTTGAGGGAAGTCACCAAGTACCTGAACATTGGACTACCAAGCTTCATAGGGACTTTCAACGCCACTCTGCCTGAAGAGGAGTGCTGGAAGATTCGAGCCCATGTTCTGGGAAGGACATTCGCCCCAATCACCAAGCCTATAGATAGTGTTTTCAATGCACCAACCTGGAGTCTGGGAAAGAGCATGGCAGCTCATATCACCATGGGACGCATTGGAGAAATTTATCAAGAAGACCTCAAGGACACTATATACCAGATTTGCGGACGCCGAGATGAACAATGGGAGATAGTCAGCACTAAGAAGGATAGATCCATTGCAGCTTTCATCCAAGAGCTAAACCAGCAAATTCGACGCCAGGAGAACCAGATGTGCAATGATATGATAGAGTTGAAGAATGCGAAGGGAAGGATCATCGAACTTGAAGGGGAACTAAAGTCTACACGCAAGGACTACATGGACGAGATCGTAGCTGTAGTAAAGCACAATAGCGATCTTAAGTATGAGATTGAAGAACTCAAGAAGAAATTAGCGCTCAAGAATGAAGACAAGTACGTCGACTGTCCGAGCAACTACATCATCATCGACGACACCGATTCGGATCCAAGTGAGCCCGACTTTGAAGACGAAGCTGGAGCAGACATCATGGAGTCTTCCACTGTTTCAAATTAATAGATGACCCCCACATATTAGTAGTATTTCCCTCCATGTAAACATTATAGTACAAGAACTTTTGCGATAGTTAGACCGTTGTAAGCCCTTTGTTGAAATGAATGAAGTGGTTTTGTGTGCTTTTGTCTCATGAGCATTTGGATAGTGTTTTCTCCTTAGACCTCACTCTATTCTTAATTTCTCATCTTTTCTAAACCCTTCAGATGCCTCCGAGACGCGACCCCGAGTTTGTTTTCCCGCTAGAGATCACTCAGTTGATTCAACAGCAGAACACTTTGATTCAAACATTGGTACAGAACCAAGGCAACAACAACAACAACCCACCACCACCACCACCTGCGGATCACTTGACTCGTTTCCTTAGGCTGCATCCGCCGGTGTATTCTAGTAGCACCGAGCCGATTGTAGCAGATGATTGGCTCCGCAAGATAGGAAGAGAGTTGACCACTGCAGGATGCACAGATGGTGAGAAGGTGAAGTTTGCTGCACATCAGCTTGACGGACACGCAGCAGCATGGTCGGAGAATTTCACAGCCACTTACCCTGTAGACACTGTCACATGGGATCAGTTTCAGCAAGCTTTCCGCACTGCCCATGTTTCAGCAGGAGCTATGGCCATGAAGAAGCGTGAGTTTCGCAACTTATGCCAAGGAGGAAGGACTGTTGGCCAGTATGTGGATGATTTTAGTAAGTTAGCACGTTATGCCCCAGATGACATTGCTACAGACGCAACTAACCAGGAGAATTTCTGGAAGAACTGAATGACGAGTTAAGCCTGCAGTTGATGGTAGCAAGATTCAATAACTACCAGGGGTTGGTAGACCGCGCCCTCATGATTGAAGGAAAGCAATAGCAGATTGAGAATCACAAGAGGAAGTATGGGCAGGGGAAGTATAACTCTGGAGCCCAGCAGAAGCCCCGTTATATCCCTAAACAGGGAGTTCAGTTTCAGCATACCCATGGAGGAGGTAGTTCGCACAACCATAATGGCCACAAGAATGGTAATGGGAATGGAGGAAGCAACGGCCAGAACCGGACCACACCATCAACCCTAGCCAAGAAAGACCTGAGCCATGTCACCTGTTACAAGTGTTCCAAGACCGGACATTATGCAAATGACTGTCCCGAAGGCCAAGGTGGAAACGGAAGCTCTGGAAAGAAGCCAAACCCTTTCAACAGGGGACAGCTGAACCACATTGTTGTGGAGGAGGTTGAAGATCAGCCCGATGCAGTAATCGGTAAGTTTTTGGTTAAGTCATTTACTGCACTTGTTCTTTTTTATACTGGTGCATCGCATTCATACATATCAAGGGGATTTGTAGAGAAGTATAGTCTGCCTACTCAGATTCCTAAAACCCCTATGCTAGTAAGCTCACCAGGAGCGGAGTATATGGCCAGACAAGGATGTTTTCAAGTGCCATTAAGTATAGGAAGGCATGTATTCCCGACGGATTTGATCATTCTGGAATCCCAAGGATTGGATGTGATTGTCGGTATGGATTGGCTGTCGATGTATGGAGGAAACATCGATTGCGCAAGTAAGATGATTTTGCTCACAACGCCAGAAGGAAGAAGGATTAGGTATGTATCACGACATGGACCAAATAGGAATCAAGTAAATTCCTTATCAGGAGTTGTGCAGGAAGAGGTGCCAGTGGTGAAGGATTACCCTGAGGTATTTCCGGATGAATTGCCAGGAATGCCACCGGATAGAGACATTGAGTTTTTGATTGAGCTTTTGCCAGGTACAGGCCCAATATCGAAGCGACCATACAGGATGCCCGCACAGGATTTGGCAAAAATCAAGAAGCAGGTTAAGGAGCTATTGGATAAAGGTTATATACGCCCAAGTTCTTCGCCTTGGGGATCACCCGTACTTTTAGTGGAGAAGAAGGATGGATCGTTAAGGATGGTTGTTGATTATCGTGGATTGAATGAAGTAACAATCAAGAACAAATACCCACTACCAATGATAAATGATCTGTTTGACCGTTTGCAAGGAGCTAAAGTGTTTTCCAAGATCGATTTGCGATCAGGGTACCATCAGCTGAAGATTCGAGAGCAGGACATACCTAAGACAACGTTCACCACAAGATATGGACTGTATGAGTATACCGTTATGTCATTTGGACTGACTAACGCACCTGCCTATCTCGTGAACCTGATGAACAAAGTGTTTATGGAGTTTTTGGATAAGTTCGTTGTGGTGTTCATTGATGATATTTTGGTTTACTCGAAGAATGAAGAGGAACATAAGGAACATTTGCGATCGGTTTTGGAGAAACTAAGGGAACATCAGTTATATGCCAAGTTCAGCAAATGTGAGTTTTGGTTAAAGGAAGTTGGATTTCTCGGACATGTTATATCCGGAGAAGGTATCGCAGTAGACCCCACTAAGGTAGTCACTGTGACAAACTGGGAAGCACCAACCACAGTTGGAGAGATCCGGAGTTTCCTTGGACTCGCAGGATACTACTGGAGATTCATTGAGAATTTCTCAAGGATTGCAAAACCTATGACGAAGTTGCTGAAAAAGGATACCAAGTTCATATGGACTGAGGATTGTGAGGCAAGTTTTCAGGAGTTGAAGAAAAGATTGGTTACCTCACCAGTGTTAATTTTGCCAGATCAGACAAAGGATTATGAGGTGTATTGCGACGCTTCACGTCGAGGACTTGGAGCAGTGCTTATGCAGGAAGGAGAGTTGTTTCGTATGCTTCACGACAACTGAAACCAAACGAATTAAATTATGCCACACATGATTTGGAGTTAGCAGCCGTTGTGCATGCATTGAATACATGGAGAAATTTCCTCATTGGAAATCATTGTGAAGTGTACACGGATCACAAGAGTTTGAAGTACATTTTCACGCAGAAAGAGTTAAACCTTAGACAAAGGAGATGGTTGGAACTCATCAAGGACTATGATATGAGATTGCATTACCATCCCGGAAAGGCTAATGTAGTAGCTGACGCATTGAGCCGCAAGAGCCATGTCAATACGCTATTGACTGGAGAAATACCAAAGGAGCTAGCAGAAGATCTTCGTAAGCTATGTTTAGAAATAGTTTCGAGAGGCTATGTAGCAGCATTGGAGATTCAGTCTACCTTGATGGATAAAATAAGGGAAGCTCAGAAAAATGACAAGGAGATCATGGATATAAAGGAGAAAATGAGCGAAGGAAAAGCAAAGGGATTTCGTGAGGATGAGCACGATACCCTATGGTTTGAGGACCGTGTTTATGTGCCAAATGACCCAGAGATCAGGAAGTTGATTCTGCAAGAGGCACATGATTCGCCCTATTCGATTCACCCAGGAAATACCAAGATGTATTTGGATTTGAAGGAAACATTCTGGTGGACCGGAATGAAGAAGGATATTGCGGAGTATGTAGCAGTTTGTGATGTATGTCAGAGGCTGAAGGCAGAACATCAGAAGCCAGCAGGATTGTTGCAACCATTGCCGATACCCGAATGGAAGTGGGATAAACTAGGCATGGATTTCATCACAGGATTGCCAAAGACTCATTCAGGCTATGACTCGATTTGGGTTATAGTCGACCGCTTGACGAAGGTAGCTCATTTCATTCCAGTCAAGACTACCTATAGCAGTGCTAAGTTGGCAAAGATATACATGACCAGAATTGTGTGTTTGCACGGAGTTCCGAGGAGTATCGTATCAGATAGAGGAACCCAATTTACCTCAAAGTTTTGGAATCAGTTGCATGAAACATTGGGAACCAGGCTGTAATTCAGTACAGCTTTCCACCCACAGACAGATGGACAGACTGAGAGAGTCAATCAGATTTTGGAGGATATGCTGAGAGCTTGTGCACTAGATTATGGATCTAGTTGGGATGATAACTTGCCGTATGCAGAGTTTTCTTATAACAACAGTTACCAAACCAGCTTGAAGATGGCACCTTTCAAAGATTTATACGGAAGGAGGTGCAGGACACCGTTATCATGGGACGAAGTTGGAGACCGTCAGTTGTTTGGACCAGATTTGATTAAGGAGTCTGAACGGAAAGTTAAGTTGATTCGCGATAGGCTCAAGGTAGCCCAGTCCAGACAGAAAAGCTATGCGGATTCAAAACGCAAGGCGATAGAATATGAAGTTGGAGACAGAGTTTATCTTAGAGTATCCCCACTTCGAGGAGTTAAGCGTTTTGGAATTAAAGGAAAATTAGCACCATGTTTCGTTGGACCGTATAGGATCTTGCAGCGCATGGGAGAAGTCGCTTATAAGTTGGAATTACCAGAAGGACTGTCAGGAGTTCATGATGTATTCCATGTTTCTCAGCTGAAGAAATCTCCCGCCAAGATGGCAGAGGTACCGCTAAGAGATACAGTGCCACTTGAAGCAATTCAGTTGAAGGATGATTTAACATATGAGGAAAAACCCATCAAGATTCTCGAACACGCTAGCAGGGTTACTCGCAGCAAGGTTATCAAGTTTTGCAAGGTTCAGTGGAGCCACCACACTGAGGATGAAGCCACCTGGGAGAGAGAAGAAGATTTGCTCAAGGATCACCCTCACCTATTATCTAGCCAACCCGAATCTCGAGGGCGAGATTCATCTTAAGGGGGGTAGGTTTGTAACATCCCAAATTTTCAATTTGGAATGTTATACATTAAATCATCATGCATTACATATTTTCGTGCATTTGCCGATCCTAGAAATTTCACGCAACTCAAGGACCCTCGGAGAGAGTTGGAGATTTCGAAATTTTCATATTTGAGTTTCCTCAAATTATGAAAAAAAAGAGGATCATTTGATTTTATTTATTTCATCTTCAAATAATTTTCCAATATCAAACATATGAGAGGGAATAATATGACTTTCCCAAACATTAGGATAAAATGAAGATTTAATAAATAAATAAAATTCTGGATTTTCTCGGAGTTTATTTGCCTTAGGGAAAAATGCATGTTTTCAAAAAATTGCATTTTAGGCCCCGAGTAAAAGTTCATTTTGTTCGACTCATTTTTAGGAGTCGGGGAAAATTTACTTTGTAATTTTTGGAGTTCGTTTTGATTTTATTTTATTCATTTTCTGCGCGTATTATTTAAAAAAAACGCAGCGCCCGACTGGGCCAGGGGCCCAGCTGAGCCGGCCCAGCCGCGCCCCCTCCCCGCGCGCGCGCCCGCGCGCAGCCGCGTCGCCTCCCCCAGCCGAATCCGAGGAGGATTCCTCCTCCTCCTCCTCTTGC
>NC_041381.1:599699242-599748613 GCF_002162155.2 Triticum dicoccoides
CCAGCCGCCGTCGCCCCGCGCCAAGCCGCCGCCCCGCCGGAGCCCGCGCCGACGAGGTAGCCCCGCGCCACGCCGCCCCTCGCCCGGTTCGGTTTTCTAATAAACCGTTCCGGTTTTTTTTTGATGTTTTGGTTTTTTTTTCGGAAAACCCTAGATCGGTTTTATTTCCGGTTTTGTTGTTTAACGAGCATTCGCCGGACCGTTCATCTTAATGAACGTGATCACTGGTTATCCCCGGTTAACGAACGTCCGTTCGTTTAACCGTTCGTCGTTTTTCTTTTAATCGGATTTATTCCGCTATTTTCTGATCGCGATTTCAGATCCGATCTTCGTTCTAGTTTATCTTCTTGCTCGTTTATCGGAATCAGGTGATTCAAGCGCCTGGAGTTTTGTTTCGAAACCGCCGTTCCGACTAATTAACTTACACAAAGTTTTGATACTGTAAAATTTGACCTAGTTTCAATTTACTAGAACCGAGCTGTTTTCTTTTCGCCGTTTGACCTTCGTTGCTTTATTTTGATTCGATTCTTTTGCCACCAGGGTTCTTAAGTTTAACTTTCTGGTTAGATCCTTTATTCGATATTTACCTGTGCAATAGATGAGTACTTATTCTATGCTTGTTGTTTGTCTATGATAGATCACCCGGAGTGCGCCGCTTGTTACTTCGAATCTCTAGGTTTCGCGGATCATCAGCAAGGCAAGTAACACTTGATCATATGTTTTCTACTACCCAGTTTTTATGCATTAAATCAATCCTCAAACATTGCATGATTAGGATCTAATTAAATTGTGGGATGGGAAGTAGATGAGGTAGTACCTATTACCTGTATTACTTATGAAACCTTTGGGAGTTAACTCTGCGTTTGCTTATTATGCCATGCTATGCTAGTAGACGTGGATTGGGTGAGTGAATATTCATGACAGATGTGAGATTTGTTAATTAATGGTTTATCTAAGGTGGCAACTTAAATACACATCTGGGTGGATTGAGGCACCTGGGGTACCCAGTGATTGCCTGTTTTTTTGGAAATCCCAGGTTTACCGTGTGATTTTCCTGTGGACCGCCACCCAGGCTCAAAGGGATCATAAGATAATTCATGCTAGTAACTTCCGTGTGCAGCCACAAGCCATTATGGGCTCTGGCATAGTTGACTAAGTCGTGCAAACTCTTATAGTGGTGGACTAGCAGATGTAGGGGATGTAGGTGTACCGGTCTACCCATCGTAAGGTGCTAGCGCTTCTGAAAGACTATGTCTCGGTCATACGTTTCTCAAACACCCTGTAGTGCGAGAAACCAAACGGAGGCGATCGAGTCTTGTGGGGAAAAGTGCGCAAACCTCTGCAGAGTGTACAAACTAATCATGATTAGCCGTGTCCCCGGTTATGGACATCTTGAGTATCTAGTACTTGAATATCATGTGAATCTCAACATGTTACTCTAAATTTAATATTGTTGGGTTTTGTTAATGAAATCTTTTAATTGGGATTGAGGATGCTGTCAACCATTCTCAATGTTTAACAACCACCATGATAGTTAAATAAATTATTCCTTTGCAGTAGGGAAAAACTGGCTTTATGCAAAATTGTAACCATAGAGCTTTACCACCAGCCAAATATGCATGTAGTATAGCCTATCTCCATTGAGCACAGAGACTTGATCCATTCGGGTCGGGTCACTACAGGAGGCTCACCTCATTGTCGGGTGGTAGGTGCGACATATGCCAACTAGTGGCTTATCGTTGTGGGAGCCAGTAAGACATCGCCGGTGCCTGGAAATGGGATAAGGCGAAGACATGCTCGCCGGCGAATCTTACCCACGTTCGGGGCTCTCCTAGGAGACAACACCCCTAGTTGTGCTCTGTGGGGTCTCCGCATGTCACTAGATCAACACAAGTAGCTATAAGAGGCTCCTTGAGCTGTTTCGCTAGAGGTAGAAGAAGGGCAAGGCTAGCTCTCCTCCTCTCTCTCTATGTGGTGTCTAAAACTCCAAGAGATCAACCCTTTGCATGGGTGTCCTGGGGGGTTTATATAGGCCTACCCCCTAGGGGTACAATGGTAATCCGGCTGGATGTGGGTCCAAGCCGTCAGTGTCTATAGCTGTCGGCTTCTCCGCCGGCCGCTGGGGCCCGCCGACAGGTGGATCTCGCTAGCTGCTGGCCTCTTGGCCAATAGGCTGGGCCCGCCGCCCGGGGGTGTTGTCGGTTGCTGGTTACTGTAGCCTTACTCTTGGTGATGATAGCTTTGTCGGGGTAAGCATGGCTACAGTGCCGCCGCCTGGCGGGCATTCACTGTAGCCTTAACCCATCTTATCCGCTTAATGGAGCATAAACTTCCAGGGTGGGAGCTAGCTGACTGTTAGGAGCCGGCCTCCTCCCAGGCCGACTAGTCAAGCTCGACCACCTCCTGATATCTCTCTGGTAGGAGGGGCCTGCCGCCTGCGGGCCGTACTGGCAGCCTGTCGTGGGTGATGTCATGGTCAACATGGCAACAGTGCCGCGCTGGATGGGGAGTGGCCGCCCCGTACGATGCACTGTGGCCACGCTTGCTCCAGGATTCAGGGGCGGTAGGCTTTACTGTGGCCACGCCCTGTCTTATTGCTGTTATGTGGGTGCAAAATTTGAGGGTATGAACCAGGCTGCTGCCCCCTTCGAGAGAGCTGTTTGATCCTTGCCGCCTTCCAGCAGCCGGTCGGTGGGTCAGCCGGCCAACAGAAGGCGGCCCCGCATCTTGGATGCTTGAGGGCTCAGTCGTCCCAATATTTTTTGAAGAGCCAGGGGAGCCGGTTAGGCTACCCGTGGTCATTTACTCCGACACTCGTCCTCGGAGAGCAGAAGGTAGTTACTGTCCTCCAAGTATTCATTCATGGCCTGTTGATCAGGGCTAACTCGCCCATCTTCCCGTTCATCCTATTCTGTGGTTGGCTGAACGGGGTCTTCATTGTCTTCGGCATCGTCCGGAGTATTATTTTACCCTATGCCGGTATTGCTGTTTTTTCCACGACGTGGTTTAGAGCGACGCCGCTGACGTCGGCACTTCGGCTGTATCTCAGGAGGTTTAAACTCAACTGGATCCTTTTCATTGTCGCTGTTGTTCTCTTTGGGTGTATCCACCATGTATACGGCATACGAGTAGGTGGCTGTCCAGCACCCTGTAAGCGGTGGTTTTTGTGCCTGCTCCTCTCCGGCATCGTCGTCCATACCGTCGATGTCTTCGGAGTCGTAATCGAGCATGTCGGTTAAGTCTTCGACGGTGGTATGAAGTGGGTGGTGGGTGGGAAGCGGAATTCTCTGCCATCAACATCCAATCCAAACCGGTTATAGTTCGGCTGAGAATCTTCTGATAAGGAGAGGGCTTTTAATGAGTTTAGCACATCGCCAAGAGGCGAGTGCCGGAAGATGTCCGTGGAGCTGAACTCAGTGATCGGTGCTTGATCAGGTTCAATGGGCCCGGATGCACGCGGTTCGGAATCTACGGCCGGAGATGAATCCGAGGTTCCGGTGACACAGGCCCCGCTAGAGGTGGGATCTGTGTGCGGCTCCAACACCGCTGAGTCTGCGGCTTCCGTGGAGGGGTTGAGCTACCCATCCTTGGATGACGCAATCTGCTCCGGATCTAGGGCCAGAGCGGTTACAGGCGCTATCTCCTGAGCACGGTTCAATGACAAATTTAGGTCATGTTCATCGTGGTGGCAGGGAGTGGCGGTCATGGGCTCGAATCCGTCGAAGATCAAGTCCCCACGGATATCGGCCACATAATTCAAGATTCCAAAACTGACCTGATGGCCAGGGGCGTAGCTATCAATATGCTCTAGATGGCCAAGCGAGTTAGCCCGCAGTGTGAAGCCGCCAAATACGAAGATCTGTCCGAGGAGGAAAACCTCCCCCTGGACTGCATTGTTGTAGATGATTGACGGATCCATCAAACCTTTTGGTGACGACGTAGCGGAACTCTCAATGAAAGCACCAATGTCGGTGTCAAAACCGGCGGATCTCAGGTAGGGGGTCCCAAGCTGTGCGTCTAAGGCTGATGGTAACAGGAGGCGGGGGACACGATGTTTACCCAGGTTCGGGCCCTCTCTATGGAGGTAATACCCTACTTCCTGCTTGATTGATCTTCATGAATATGAGTATTGCAAGTGTGGATCTACCACTGGATCGTAATGGCTAAAACCCTAGAAGTCTAGCATGTATGATTATGATTGCCTCTACGGGCTAAGCCCTCCGGTTTATATAGACATCGGAGGGGGCTAGGGTTGTACAAAGTCGGTTACAGAGAAATGGAATATTCCTATCCGAACGCCAAGCTTGCCTTCCATGCCAAGGAGAGTCCCATCGAGACATGGGACGAAGTCTTCTATCTTGTATCTTCATCGCCCAACAGTCCGACCAACGCTACATAGTCCGGCCATCCAAGGACCCCTTAATCCAGGACTCCCTCAACCGTAGGTAGCCGTAGCCCTGCCGAGCAGGCCTCTAGCCACCGTCCCCGACGCCGAGCTCGCCGGCGATCCCCTTCCTCTGCCCCTCCCTCTGAAGACCCGCCCGAGCTCAACTGATTTCTATAGTGTGTCTTTGGTGAACCTCTGGTGTGCGCTGGTGTTGTTGGACTTGCTGGACAGGCCATGCCTCGCTAGAATTGGCAACTCCGATGAGCTCCGCCTGCTGCAGCTGCTGGAGACGACCACGCCGACCTCGTCCGACCACCATTATCCAAGCCACGGGTACGTGTAGGTGCGCAAGAACCTCCGCTACCCATTCCCCCCTCTCAAATTGGCAGTCGAGCCCTCCTCGCTGAAGAGAGCTCCGGTGACTCGCCGCCCTCCTCTGTTTCCCTCTCTCTTCCTTCAAAACAGATAGCGGGGGCCCACTGTCAGCCACTCAGCCGCACCCGAAGCGGTATAAGTGTTGGTGCCCCATGGGTTTACGCCTTCGATGTCACCCCTGGTTTTCTTTATTTCAAATTTAAAACAAATTTTGACCAGAACTTTGACTAGCTGTAACTCCTAAACTACAAGTCCAAATGAGTTGATTCCTTTTGCACTGTGTTCTTACTGGAAAACCCTAGCAGCACACCAAATATGAGATTTTTCTCTGCTGTCTAGATTTTCTGGAAATTTTCAGAAGTGATTTTGATATTTTCTTTTTTCCATTTGAATTATTTTCAGAATAGAAGCTTGTCTTGAATGCATCCAGGAGGAGTGTGAAGCTCCTTTGAACTAAGGCAAGCCACACAAACATTTTCATGGTGTCTTTGCAATATCCATGATTTTTCCAACTTGAATATATGATGTTTCTTGCATATAGTTATTAAATTAATAATACTTATGTTGGTTATTTTGTCATGAGAAAGATGCTTAGTTTACAGAAGTTAGTGCTTGAACTAAGTGAGATATAGTATAAGTAGATTTACTATGTGATCTTGTTATGAGTATGGTATCATGAGCATTGTTATTATTTTCATTTATGCATGATGAGTTTTATATGGCAAATAAGAAACTAAAAATGATGAGTACCAATAACAAGTGAAAAAAGACTCACCAAAGTTGAGTGATGATTGGTGCAAGTAGAACTTTTTGATGAGTTGATCTTTTATTTTCAAGTGATATGAGATGCATGTCATATGGTTGCATGAGCATCGCATATGGCGACTCGAGCATTTTATTTCAAGTTAAACCTGATGTTAATTGAACTTGAACATAAAGTTGATCGGGTCATGGTGCTAGTGAATCGGGCTGACCAGTGCAACCACATTTGCCTTGTTATGGGAAGGCCGTTAGTCGGTATGTTGTCATGCCTCTAGTTGGTGCCTCCAACGAGGGAAGGTTATGGTCGTGCGTTACCCTAGCTCGGTAGGAAGACATAACCTTGTGTGCCCATTGTTGTTGAGATGGTACCTTGTCCCCGTTTGGGAATGCTTTGTTTTGCCACGACGGTGGCCGTTTTGCCTTTGGTAGGCACGGGGACACCCATTACTTAGCCCAGTGGGGAGTTAGTCGGAGTGGCCGAAAGAGTGTCATGGCAATGGGAGAGTTCTGTCGGAATGCCGTTGGTCCACCCGAATGGGAGTGCGAGGCCATGGGTTCTGTCGTGGAATAGTCTCAGCAGATGTGCTACTGTGAGGACTTAATCATGGAGCCATCGCAACTAGGTTAGCTTAAAGGGGTTAAACAAGACAAAGGACACAGGAGTTTATACTGGTTCGGCCCCTTGCGGTGAAGGTAAAGGCCTAATCCAGTTTGAGGTGGTATTGCTTATGTCTCGATTACCTTGGAGCGAATACGCTTGGCCTAGCTTTCGATTTGTTGTTTCTTGCCCTGAACCGCCGTCGGGGCGTCCCTTTATATACACAGGTTGACGCCTAGCAGCTCATGGAGTCCCGGCTGGCTCATAGACAACATGTCCGGCTCGGTGACTAACTATACATGTCTTACAATACAAGTCTTACACATATGGCGGTTTACTCCTACGGGCCTTAAGTCACCCTCGGGCCTTGGGCCCTTGCCTGTGAACCGCCATCTTCAATATCCTCATGGGCTTCGCCTATATGAACCGCCATAGGTATAACCCGGCCCCTCCTGGGCGGGTAATACCTAATAGTTATATCCCCAACATTAGGCCCCGGACTGCTTTGAATCCATTCATGTCAATCTTCAACACTTATAAAAATCCTTCCTTCTTCATTTGTACGAAATCTCATAACCTGCCATGACATAATCTTCTATAATCATGGTAACTTGCCATGATGTCACCTATCATTAATTTACACAATATCCAATATATCTTAACGGATCCTTATCTTTAATAGACGTCCCAAGAATCGAGGCGCCCGAGCAGCTGGATAATCATTCTTTGGTCTCCTTGTTTTTCGTGCCCACTTGTTAGCCTTCTCCTCATAAATAGGGTCTAACATCCCTTATTTCATTCTCCCCCTTCTCCTTCTCGTCTTCCTCCTCCTCCCGCGACTCATCTGCCACTGCGAGCTCCGCCGCCACCGTGAAGTTCATCGTCCTCCTCGCCCCTAGTAGCTGCATCGACCTGAAATAGGACCAGAGAACACCGACGCTCCATCGTAGTTCAACTGCATCTGTAAGTGTTCCACCTCCTATGCTCCAGATCCACATTAGGGTTAGTCCTGTTCTTTGTAGTTCTTCGCCGTTCTTCGATGTTCTTTGCCTTACTCTTCAACCCTAGTAGCTTTTGATCTGAATATAGCCTATAACTCGTGCGGTAGCAGTTCAGCCTTTACTTTTAATGTCAGTAGACTTTTTCCTCTGCTGCTTCTTTTAGGTTTTAGAATTTACTGCATTTTCTGAATTGCCACTGATCCAAAATTATAGTTTCGGTCTGTGAAACATGTTTGTCCAGTACTTAGCAAAATTTTCTTCCTGATAGATCAGCCTGGCCATGGCGGCTTACATCACCAGTTGTAGTTAGATTCAATACTTAACAGATTTCACTCTTGATCGATATTAATCTGGACATGGCAGCTTACATCACCAGTTGTAGCTAGTCATTGATACGTCTCCAACGTATCTACTTTTCCAAACACTTTTGCCCTTGTTTTGGACTCTAACTAGCATGATTTGAATGAAACTAACCCGGACTGACGTTGTTTTCAGTAGAACTACCATGATGTTGTTTATTGTGCAGAAAACAGAACTTCTCGGAATGACCTGAAAATCCACGGAGGTAAGTTTTGGAAAATATAAATAATACTAGCAAAAGATGAAGACTAGGGGGCCCACACCCTATCCACGAGGGTGGGGGCGCGCCCTCCCCCCTGGGCGCGACCCCCTATCTCGTGGGCCCCTTGGAGCTCCGCCGAACTCAACTCCAACTCTATATATTTCGTTTCGCGGAGAAAAAACCAGAGAAAAAGTTTCATCGCATTTTACGATATGGAGCCGCCGCCAAGCCCTAATCTCTCTCGGGAGGGCTCATCTGGAGTCCGTTCGGGGCTCCGGAGAGGGGGATTCGTCGCTGTGGTCATCATCAACCATCCCCCATCACCAATTTCATGATGCTCACCGCCGTGCATGAGTAATTCCATCATAGACTTGCTGGACGGTGATGGGTTGGATGACATTTACCATGTAATCAAGTTAGTTTCGTTAGGGTTTGATCCCTAGTATCCACTATGTTCTGAGATTGATGTTTCTATGACTTTGCTATGCTTAATGCTTGTCACTAGGGCCCGAGTGCCATGATTTCAGATCTGAACCTATTATGTTTTCATGAATATATGTGAGTTCTTGATCCTATCTTGCAAGTGTATAGTCACCTATTATGTTTTATGATCCGACAACCCCGAAGTGACAATAATCGGGATACTTCTCGGTGATGACCATAGTTTGAGGAGTTCATGTATTCACTATGTGCTAATGCTTTGTTTCGGTTCTCTATTAAAAGGAGGCCTTAATATCCCTTAGTTTCCACTAGGACCCCGCTGCCATGGCAGGGTAGGACAACAGATGTCATGCAAGTTCTTTTCCATAAGCATGTATGACTATATTTGGAATACATGCCTACATTACATTGATGAATTGGAGCTAGTTCTATGTCACCCTATGTTATAGCTATTAAATGAGGAATCACATCCGACATAATTATCCATCACTGATCCAATGCCTACGAGCTTTTTACATCTTGTGATTTGCTTATTTACTTTTCCATTGCTACTGTTACAATTGCTACAAAACTATTATCTTTACTTTTTCTACTATTACCATTACTATAATACCACTTTGCTACTAAATACTTTGCTGCAGATACTAAGTTATCTAGGTGTGGTTGAATTGACAACTCAACTGCTAATACTTAAGAATATTCTTTGGCCCCCCTTGTGTCGAATCAATAAATTTGGGTTAAATACTCTACCCACGAAAGCTGTTGCGATCCCCTACACTTGTGGGTTATCAAGACTAACTTTTGGCGCCGTTGCTGGGGAGCATAGCTGTATTCTTTGAGTCACTTGGGATTTATATCTATTGATCACTATGAGGAACTTCAAAGACGAAAGAACTAAGATTTTTCCCTCAACTACGAGGGGAGGTAAGGAACTGCCATCTAGCTCTGCACTAGATTCTCCTTCTGTTTTGAGTAAGCTTGTGACGCCTAAACCTGCTACTGCTATGAATTCTGATATGTCGCATGTCATTGATGATGTCACTTCTTCTATGCATGATACTTATGATGAAACTACTTCTGTGCGTGATACTACTGTGCCATTAGGTGAATTTCTTGATGAACAACTTGCTAGGGTTAGAGAGAATGAAATTATTGAAGATGTTATTACTGATGATAGTGATGACGAAAGTTCTCCCCCTGATTATGAATTACCTGTTGTTCCTGAGGGTTATGTTATGAATGAGGAAGCTGCTAAAGCTATTTTTTCTTGCAAAGATAGATATGATCTTAAAAAGTTATTAGGTAAATGGAAGCAGCAGTCCCTTAATACTAGAATGAAACATGACCCTGCTTTTGCTACTTCACCTATCTGTGTTACTGATAAGGATTATGAATTCTCTATTGATCCTGAAATAATTACATTGGTTGAATCTGATCCTTTCTATGGCTATGAATCTGAAACTGTTGTGGCACAGCTTACCAAGTTGAATGATATAGCCACCCTATTTACTAATGATGAGAAGTCTCGCTATTATTATATCCTTAGTATATTTCCGTTCTCATTAAAGGGTGATGCTAAGACTTGGTTTAATTCTCTTGATCTTGGTTGTGTGCGTAGTCCCTAGGATATGATTTATTACTTCTCTGCTAAATATTTTCCTGTTTATAAGAAACAAGCTGCCTTGCGGGAAATATATAATTTTGTGCAAATCAAAGAAGAGAGTCTCCCACAAGCTTGGGGGAGGCTTCTCCGATTACTTAATGCTTTGACTAATCATCCTCTTAAGAAAAATGAAATACTTGATATCTTTTATAATGGACTAACTGATGCTTCCAAGGAATACTTGGATAGTTGTGCTGGTTGTGGTTTCAGGGAAAGAACAGCCGACCAAGCTGAATTACTATTGAATAATATGTTGACTAATGAAAATAATTGGACTCTTCCTGAGCCAATTCCTGAGGCAATTCCTGAACCGATTGAGCCAACTCCTGAGCCTATTCCTAAACCCACTCCTAAGAAGAGGGGTGTTCTATTTCTCAGTCGTGAAGATATCCAAGAGGCAAAGATATCAATGAAAGAAAAACGTATTAAAGCTGAAGATGTTAAGAATTTACCTCCTATTGAAGAAATACATGGTCTTAATTTACCGCATGTCGAAGAAACGCATTGTCTTGATAACCCGACACACGTAGTAAAGGTAAATTCTCTCTATAGATATGATAAAGTTGAAATTCCCTCTACTAAATTTCATAGCCCATGCTTAGATGAATTTGATGACTTTATGGGTAGACAAGAAAGTTTTAATGCTTATGTTGGTAGAGAATTAAAGAATAATTCTTTAAAGATAGGATGCTTGTGTGATTATATGGCTAGAGTTAAGGTGAACTTAAACTCATTAGCAAATATGCTTCTATGGTTACCACTCAAGCTGAGCAAGTACTTAAAGCTCAAAGTGATTTGCTCGATGAATTAAATAATAAACATGACTGTTGGTGGGAAACGACACCTATGGGATCACTGGAATCCCTACTACGGTTGCGGGGCACGGGATTGTGAGAAGAGCTGGACTAACAGACAGCACAAAGGGGATTTACCCAGGTTCGGGCCGCAAAGATGCGTAAAACCCTACGATCCTGCTTTGGTGGATGTATTTAGTGTTCTCGAGCTCGTGAACTAGCTCTGGGTGTTGCCAGGTTCGAAAGAGCCAAATCCTTCTCAAGTGCGCCATGGGCCTCCTTTTATACGCGGAAGGGGCTGCCACAGTGGCCCACAGGAGGTGGAAAGTGCTACAGCGTTGTGAGCTTATCGCTGGTATTACAGGAAAAAGCGCATTTAATGTGAGGCTTAGGTGTCCCTTCGCTTTATCGGGGACGGGAGCGAGGCCCATCCCATCCGACGCCGCTCCACCTCGATCCGACACGCACCCTGGCCAGTGATGCATGTGGTGCCATGTAGGCAGGCTAGCAGCTGAGGTGGTGCGGTGGTGGAGCCTCCACGAAGATCTGCATGCCGCCATGTGGGTGCGTGCTGAGTTGGCCTAGAAGCTGCATCCTGCCACGCGGGTGCCTGCCCAACTGGTTGGGCTGGTAGCTGCATGCGAGCGACGGTAAGGAGTTGGTTGGTGCGGGCCTGGCAGTGGCCCTGCTGTCGCTTCTGGCTAGGTTTTGTTGGGTGTGCAGGCAAGGGTCTTGCCGGGTAGCCCGGCAAGGGTCCTGCCGCGGCGCGCTGGCGTCCTTGGCAAGGGCCTTGCCGGCGGTCCTGTGGATTCCTTCGGTAAGGATCTTGGTTAGGTTTGTTGCTTTTCAATCCTCATCCGATCATGGGTATTCTATGTCTTCACAAAGATCTGCATGCCACCATGGAGGTGCCTCCCAAGCCTTGATCCAACATGGTTGTTGGAGACTGTGGCTCGAGGGTGGCCTGCTCCACTGGTGTGGGTGAGTTACCCCGGCAAGGGGCCTGCCAAGGCTGCCCCCGGCAAGGGTCTTGTCGGGGCAACCTGCTTTGCCCGTCTGCGCTTTGTGGCCTGGGTTCTTGATGTTGTCTTGTTCGTCTTGTGCCTTCGGCTTCTCTTCGGCTTCCGTTTCCTGCCCTGTTATGCGCGGCCGTGGCGGGTGGCTCTAAGTGCCCGTGCACAAGTAAAGGGGTCAAAAGCAGAGCCCCTACTTTTGTACACTGACAGGAGCCCCTGGGCCTGGGCCATACATAAGCGTAGCGTGTTGTTGGGCCAGGCCCAGAATAGTGCGCGGGTAGTTGGGGCATATTTTTACCGCGGTAACTTCTCCGTCCGCTGCGCTTCTCCACGCCCCGCGTTGAACGCGCGACGTGGAGGTCGTGCGCGCGCGCATGACGTGGGTGGCGTGTGTGGGACGGTTCTTGCAGGCATGCGTCGTATCGCAGTTAATGGGAAAGGAGGCGGCCCGTGCCTTCCCCGTAAAAAGGAATAACCGCGGGCGCGCTGCTCACTTTACCCCCCTCCTCCTTTTGCCTCCTCCAATCTCAAAACTACCGCCCCCTCCTTCATTCTTCTCGACCTCCCCTGCTTTTGTCCATCGCCTCCGTGCTTCCTCCATCCTACGCCTTTTCGCAACCACCATGGCGCCCAAGTCCACCAAAGGAAAAGGAGGATATAGCTACTGAGTATAAACCGGCCAGGAGGGCCCGGTTCACCCTCGACAATGTTGAAGCCCACGAAGATCCAGATGATGGTGCTTTACTAAAGGAAGCATAGAAGCCCGAAGCCCAAAGGCGGATTAGGGCCCATAGTGGTAAACCACCATGATTATGTAAACTTGTAGTATAAGTTAGGAAAGGAGAGACCGAGCCGGACACTTGTATGAGTCGGCCTCGGGGCTCTGTAAACCGTCCGGGCGTCAACCTATGTATATAAAGGGACGACCCGGCGGCGGTTCAGGGACGACAGACAACAACTCGAGACTCAGGCAAGCGTATTCCGCTCCCTGATCATCGAAACCCGATCAATCCCATCACAACTAGACGTAGGCTTTTACCTTCATCAAAGAGGCCGAACTAGTATAACTCCCGTGTCCCTTGTCCGATTTAACCCCTTCAAGCTAACCCATTGCGATGGCTCCACGACTAAGTCCTTTCACGAGGACATCTGACGTGATAATTCCACGACAGTTGGAACCCACTGTGGGGCTATCGCACGATGGTGTCGAGTTCTTGAAGGGCTGCTCTGAAGGACTTAAGGGGTACGTGATCGGCCGGATGACCAAAAGTCGTCGCGGCAAGCTCTACATCGATGACAAAGGATGGGGCCCCGAGGCCAGCTCAATCGAGTACGGGTACCGGGTCCCCTTCAGAGGAATTCATGTCTTCATTGGCAAGATCGGCGAACCAGGCCCTGAGCCGGACATCTGCACCGACCTCGTCGAGACGGCTCAGCGTGCGAGTCCAGCCCGGGTTAAGCCCGCCGTGAAGCGTGCGTTCGTAGGATGTGTCCATGGGATCGGATCTGAACCGGTGTCTGAGGGCGAGACGGCTGTATATTCTGACGGCGAGTCATCCACTGGCGAAACCGAGTCCTTATACCAGATTCATGGCGGTATGTTCGAGGGATATTCCGATGGCAACAGTATTCCGGACCTCCTTGAAGCACCGACTCGGGTTAATATTTACATGGCCGGCACGCAGCCCGTCTTGCAGTCTTCATCTACCGCAGCAATGAATACCGGATCAGTGGCCGCGGCAGGCACCTCGGCGCGCCGGCCGGCGCAGGTTCTCTCCGGTTTAATGGACGCTTGGGCGACCTTGTTAACCGCGACAGTCCCCCCAGATACGCAGGATCAACACAATGCGGAAGTTTCGAGACTGAAGGAGCAAATTGCGCAGGCTAAGGAGGACCTGGTGGCTGAGGATAATAGGATGGCTGAGGAACAGGCCGCTTTAAATGCTCAACCACAGCAGATACAAGAACAGAATTACCGTCTCATGCTAGATCGGACCGCGTCGGAGGATATGATACAAAGGAAGTATCGGTCGCGCCTGCCGCCGGTTTACAAAGGGTTAAATCTCTTTCGGACGCCAGGCGCTGGGCCGAGCAGTCCGGCGGCCGCAAACCGAGCTGAAGCGCCTAGGATAGCTCCGGATCAACCACGAGCAACGGAGCTACCCCGACGGATAGTTAATCCGCCGCAGTATGTGCCTACACCACGGGGTCACTTTTCGAGCCCTCTAGATAACATGATTGCTGCGGCCTCACGCTTGGCAGCCATTCCAATGGAAGGAGATTCGATAGAGGCAGTTGAGACACGGCGGGCGAGAGATCTTCTTGAAACCGTTGTAGTGCAGCAATAGGCTTATTCATATAGCCGGGATAGAATCCATTCAACCCCTCGTCCGAGCCCAAGTTACAGCAGGCAGATGGACGAACAGGAAGTATCTAGCAGCGCGCGGCGTCGCAATGCTCAGGAGGTAGTGGATCATGGCAGGGCACAAAGGGACGGTGCTTTGGGTCATTATTAACCCACCCCGGTTCAGGCAGCAGTGTCGGTTGACAGAGGCACCGGGCTTGGTTTCAGTTCCTGGGGAGTACCGTGCCTTATTCCGTCTCTCCGTAACATGCGTCTGCCCAAGGATTTCAAGGGTCCACGCAAAGTACCTAACTACACGGCGGATCAGCCGCCTGAGGCGTGGGTTGAGACTTATGAGATGGCAATGGGATGCTGGATGTAGATGAAGCATCTTGTGCAAAGTACTTCACGATGATGCTGGAAGGGACAACCCGCACTTGGTTGAAAAATCTGCCAGCTAATTCCATCGAGTCATGGGATCAGTTGAAGGCCCGGTTTATAGCCAATTTTAAAGGCACGTGCAAACAGCCCATGTCCATTGTAGATCTGGATGCTTGTGTTCAGCGTGAGAACGAGTCCACAACTCATTGGGTGTGCCGGGTCTCAGAAGTTTTGCACTCGTCCGACCGAATTAACGCTGACCAAAGGATTATCACACTGGAGCGTAATTGCCGGTTTAAGTCACTGAAGGAGAAGTTGGGACAGCTCAAGCGCCACTGCAACGACCTGGGAACCCTCATGGCAGCCTTGGTAAAATATGTCGATTCTGATAATACCAAGGATCCCGATTCTGATAATGAGAAACCGGAGAAGGGAAAGAGGAATGGCGGTGCGAAGGGATAGCAGCACAACCAGGGAGGCCATGGGAATAATGGTAAGCGTAAAGCGGATTCAGAATTTGTGGCTAATGCTAATGTGCAGCATCGTAAGGGTAAACCGCCCCAGCGCGGTGGGGCGATGAATCAGGAGCGCTTGTTGAATCATCCCTGTCCAAAGCATGGGACCAAAGAGGTCCCTACAAGACATCTCTGCAAGGATTGTAACATTATGAAGGATTTCAAAAATTCTGATCTCTTCCGGTATGATCAGGGTCCGTCGGGTGGTTCAGGTCCAGGTTTTCGTGGTGGCGGCGGTTCAGGCTCTGGGTTCCAGAATAATCATAGCAACCAGAACAACCAAGGTAGTAATAACCAACAGAGTAATCAAGGGAATCAGCAGCAGTCGGGTTACCAGAGTCACCCGAAGCAACTGAATGGTGGACAATATCATGTATTCACCACTAGTCTGTGCAAGCGTGATCAGAAGCTGCACAAGAGGGCAGTCAATGCGGTTGAACCGGCAGTTCCACGCTATATGCGGTGGTCGGAACAGCCTATTGTGTGGAGTAGGGATGATCATCCGCCCCGGGTTGACAATCTGGGTTAGCTAGCTCTAGTGGTGGCACCTCAGGTGGGGGGTTACAAGTTCACCAAAGTACTCATGGATGGAGGAAGAAGTATTAATATTCTGTATTATGAGACATTCCGCCGCATGGGGCTGACAGATAAGAATCTTAAACCGTACAATACTGTTTTCCATGGTGTGGTACCAGGAAAGTCGGCATATCCAGTGGGCAAGATTGCCTTGGAAGTTGTGTTTGGGGATGAACATGATTCCCGGTCTAAGACATTGACTTTTGAGGTGGTGAGAATCCAGAGCCCGTATCACGCACTTTTTGGGCGACCGGCTTATGCAAAATTCATGGCGAGGCCTTGTTATATTTACTTGTAGCTCAAGATGCCGGGTCACAAAGGAACCATCACGGTTCATGGAAGTCGAAAAATGGCTTTGGATTGCGAAGAGAGTGATGCGGCTTACGCTGAGTCGGTTTGTGCTACAGAGGAGTTAAAGTTTTACAAGGAGAATGTTGATCCGGCAGATATGACCCCTCTGAAGAAGCCCACCACTGAGCATGACCCAACCCTACATTTCAAACCGGATGACGAGACTAAGCTTGTTGACTTTGTACCTGGCAATTCGTCCAAGCAGTTCAGCATCAGCACCAATCTGGATCCAAAATAGGAAAGCGCGCTCATCGAGTTCATCCGTGAGAACCGGGACATTTTTGCATGGAAGCCTTCTGACATGCCAGGTGTACCGAGGGAACTCGTTGAGCACACTGTTAATATTGATCCGAAGTTTAAACCGGTCAAGCAATTTCTTCGTCGCTTTAATGAAGAGAGACGCAAGGCAATTGGGGAGGAGGTAGCCCGGCTGTTGATGCTGCTGGGTTTATCATTGAAGTGTTTCATCCTGAATGGTTGGCTAATCTGGTGCTGGTTCTTAAGAAAAACGGGTTTGGCGTATGTGTGTGGACTACACGGACTTAAATAAAGCTTGCCCAGCCGATCCTTTTGCTCTCCCGCGTATTGATTAGATCATTGATGCGACGGCGGGTTGTGAGCGCCTGAGTTTTTTGGATGCTTATTCAGGGTACCATCAAATTAAAATGGCAGTTAAGGACTAGGAGAAGACAGCTTTCATCACTCCCTTTGGAGCCTTCTGCTATGTTTCTATGCCCTTTGGGCTCAAGAGTGCTGAGGCAACTTATCAGCGTTGTGTGCAAAATTGTCTTCACACGCAGATTGGGCGTAATGTTCATGCCTATGTGGATGACATTATGGTAAAATCCAGGAAAAAGGAGACATTGATAGCTGATCTCAAGGAGACGTTTGACAACCTTCGGGTTTACAAAATGATGCTTAACCCAGATAAGTGTGTCTTTGGTGTTCCGGCAAGTAAGCTGCTCGGTTTTCTTGTGTCTAACAGGGGCATTGAGGCTAATCCGGAGAAGATCAAGGCAATCACATCCTTGGCTAAACCGACATGTATCAATGATGTTCAGCGTCTCGCAGGCCGGATTGTAGCCCTCAGCCGGTTTATCAGTCGTCTGGGTGAGAAATCCATTCCATTGTATCAGATGCTGAAGAAGACGGATGATTTCGTCTGGAGTGATGCGGCCAATGCAGCCTTTGAGGAGTTAAAGCGGCAGTTGGTTGAACCGCCAGTTCTTGCAGCCCCAGTTGATCATGAACCTTTACTACTATATGTGGCTGCTAATGCCCGAGCGGTCGGTATGGCAATTGTGGTAGAGCGTAAAGAGGCTGGGAAGGAATATCTGGTTCAACGACCGGTATACTACATTAGTGAAGTTCTGATCGAATCAAAAGAACGCTATCCGCATTGGCAGAAGTTGGTGTATGGGGTTTTTATGGCCAGTCGAAAGCTCAAGCAATATCTTCAAGGTCACCCCATCACAGTGGTTAGTTCTGCTCCCTTGGGCGATATCATTCAAAACAGAGAAGCAACTGGCCGGGTTGCAAAGTGGGCAATTGAGCTTGGTCCACACGGTTTGAAATATGTACCTCGAACAACCATCAAGTCTCAGGCTCTTGTGGACTTTATCAATGACTGGACCGAGTTTCAAGCACCGGAAGAGAAGCCGGATAATACATACTGGACTATTCATTTCGATGGATCAAGGCAGTTGGAAGGCTCGGGGGCTGGAGTTGTCCTTACTTCCCCTCGAGGTGATAAAATTTGCTATGTCCTCCGCTTGATTTTTCCTTATACTAACAATGCAGCTGCGCATGAAGCTCTGCTTCATGGTCTCCGTGTGGCTAAAGAGATGAACTTGACCCGAGTTCGTTGTTTCGGAGATTCTGATCTGGTGGCTCAGCAAGTTTCTGGGACTTGGGATTCTAAGGATCCACTCATGGCAGCCTACAGGCGTGAGGTAGATATTGTGGCGGGTCACTTCAAAGGGTATCAGGTTGAGCATATTTATCGGCACAAAAACGAAGTAGCAGACGCTTTGAGACGGCTTGGATCTCAGCGCAAACCGGTACCTCCTAACACCTTTTTAGATATCTTGCATAACCCGTCTGTTAAATTGCCAACAGAAGAGGATCTGGCTGTTCCTGATCCGGAGGCTCAGCTGGTGGCCGCTTTACACGTTGTGACGGATTGGACGGTTCCATATCTGGCGTATATGAGCCGGGGTGAGCTACCAAATGATCAAGTCCTGGCCCGACAGATAGTCCGGCGATCCAAGTCCATGGTTATTCATAATGGCGAGTTACACCGCTGTAGCGTTTCAGGCGTATTTCAGCGTTGAGTTTCACAGGAAGAAGGCCAAGCGATCCTCCGGGAAATTCATGAAGGGGATTGTGGTCATCATGCCGGTTCAAAGTCCTTGGTTGCAAAAGCTCTTCGTCATGGGTTTTACTGGTTGACAACTCATGTTGATGCGGAGGATCTGGTAAAGCGATGTGATGCTTGTCAAAAAATTTCACGCAGAGCTCATGTTCCGGCTCAGGAACTACGGATGATTCCCATCACTTGGCCTTTTGCTACATGGGGGCTTGATATGGTGGGACCCTTTAAATGTTCCTAGGACAAGAAGACCCACCTATTGGTAGCAGTTGATAAATTCACCAAGTGGGTTGAAGCGGAGCCTGTTAGCAAGTGTGATGCAGCTACGGCGGTTCAGTTTCTCAAGAAGATTATTTTCCGTTTTGGCTTTCCACACAGCATCATCACGGATAATGGTACCAACCTTTCCAAAGGTGAGATGGAGGATTTCTGTCAGAGAGAGCACATCCGGCTTGACCTAGCATCTGTGGCGCACCCTCAATCCAACGGTCAAGCAGAGCAAGCTAATCAAGAAATTTTAAAGGGTCTTAAACCCCGGCTCATGATTCCCTTGAAGCGGATGCCGGGTTGTTGGGTGGAAGAATTACCTTCTGTGTTGTGGAGCATCAACACCACCCCCAATCGATCAACAGGTTACACGCCTTTTTTTATGGTATACAGGGCAGAGGCGGTTCTCCCAAGTGATATACGTCATGATTCGCCCCGGGTTGCTAATTACGTTGAAGCGGACAACGAGAAAGCCGCCAAGAGGCACTGGACTTGCTAGATGAGAAGCGGGATATGGCTTTGGCACGGTCGGCGGCTTATCAACAAGACCTACGGCGTTATCACAGCCACCGGGTTAAAACAAGAGCCTTTCAAGAAGGTGACTTGGTGCTCTGGCTTATCCAGGATTAGACCGACATACACAAGTTATCCCCGCCTTGGGAAGGACCCTTCGTGGTCAGCAAAGATCTGCACAACGGATCATACTACCTCATTGACGTTCGAGATGACTCACGCAAATCTGAGGAGGAGACCCGGCGGCCCTGGAACATAGCTCTCCTCCGGCCTTACTACACTTGAGCTATAGGCTCTTTTTTATGTACATATTTTGACAATGTATATATTATCATCAGTAAATAAATCAGCATCCTTGCCCTAAAGCGGGGTCTCTGCTGTTTTTTCTCAAATATTCTTTGAGCTACCTGGGGGCTTCCGCTGACAAAGCGGAATACTACCTGTTAAACCGGCTATCACGCCACAAAGCTTGGGAGCTTCACACCCAAAGGGCCAAAGAGAGTTTAGATGCTATGCACAACTCAAACATAGGCACCTAATGAGCACAGCTCATCCCGTTACTTGGGGGCTCCTTGGTCCAATACCAAACAGTTTGAATGGACCCTTATAGCTGGGTATCGACCCACGGCTTGGAAGCCTAGTATATTTACCTAAAACCCCGGGTTAACCTGCCTTCATCAAGTAAGAAACTCCTATCCAGGTCATCCTGGCACGGCCCTCCGAACGTTTGACAGTTACTCTCCTTGAGACCCTGCACTTGTCAAAGTTAAAACGGTGATTAGTTAGTTGGAGGTCCATCTTAAAAGGCTTTGTTAGATGGTTCAACTCAGTGGCCTGCCAACCCACAAAAAGCCTCGAATTTAGGCCTGGCAGCCCCCAAAAAGCCTCGACTACATGGTTTCTTTCGAGTTTTGCTGAATTTTATGTCAAACCGATTTTCTTGGTTTGATCAGTCATTTTCTTAGCCCTGTATTCTTTAAACTGGCTTGGTTTGCAGCTACACGTTGACAGACCTTATCTTAACCCGAAGTTTCTTAACCCGGCCTGGTGTTGACTACCTGTGAACAGCTTGGATCATCTAGCGTGAATCATCACCCGGCATGACTTACTCTACGACATCGGAAAATGATGGAGATACAAATAATCCAGATTTGGATTTTTTACCCTTATTACAATACAAGTTGGCCAACCAACTAACCAGGGATCTTATATCTCCGGTATGTATACTTTCATATTTTTATGATTTGATTATCAATCCGGCCTATTTTGGGCATTATGACCCGTCCGGCGGTAAACCGCTAGGACCCCTTTTGTCTTTTTATGCACACAGGAGTTGCATATTCTGATACTTGGAACACAATTGACATTGATATGGCAAATCTACACAAAATATCTCCTTTTGCACGATGGCAGCAGATCATCATAAGTTTTTGCTACCCTATTACAAGGCACTCCGAGGCCCAAAATATGGAATTGTTTTCACATGGACAGTTTATGACATATCAACCGCCTTGACGGATTAAGCTTCATCATCGGGTTGATGTGAGGTAGATGGGTCATCTGGCGTCGGTTCAGCCTCCTCCTCATCCAATGGCTGGAAGTCATTGGTGGTCCAATCAATCCGGGTCAAGGCCTGAAAGACAGCCTCTTCACTTATAAGCTCAGCCGGGTCAACATCAGGGGCGTAAGTATGCTTACGGATTGGTGGAATAAGGTTTTGCACTTCCGGAATCACAACTTCAACCCATCTGTTGTTTGCATCATAGAAAGATTGGTGAACCGACAGGTTCGCCTCTTCTGCTAGTTGACTCGCCAAAGGACGCATCTCCCTTGTTACCCATTTTGGGGCATCATTGTCAAATTCTTCGACATTTTCTTGTGCATTGGGTAAGCCTTTGGCTATATCAGCCGGATCAAGATCAGCTATCCATGCCTTGGCTCGAGTCAGCGCCAGCAAAGTGCCTGCCCGAGCAGCGGATCGCTTCAGCTCTTCTATTTGCGCTGGCGTCATTAAGAGGCGATCTAGCGTGTCCTTGATAAGTGTTGGTGCCGCATTGTCATAAGAAGTTGCGCATATAACCCGTTGAGCACCGGCATACAGCTGTTCAATCAGTGTATATGCAGCTTTGAGCTTCTTCCGCATGTCAGAACCTAGATGAGCAATGCGACTACCTATATCGGTTCAGGAAAGGCATGTCAAAGCGATGAACTTTCAAAGAGTCATAGAACTTTGGCAACCACTGCTTACCAAATATTGCAGAGGTCATGGCATTGATTTGGCGCTTCAATCCAGACAGTTCTGCTATCACCGGTTCAAGAGCTGCTTCAGCAGTCTCCGCCCGCTTCACCAGTCCGGCCTTTTCGGTGTCCCAGTTGGCCTGTTCAGCCTTAAACCATTCTTTAAGCTGCTCCATGGTGGTCAAGGCAGTTTTCAGCTCATCCTTAGCCTTGGCGGTTTCTGCTTGTTGGGTTTCCAGATTTGCTCGAAGATCAGCAATTTGCGAGATTTGTTGATTTATTTCACTCTGCAACAGTACGAGAGCATGTCAATATCTTTGTTCAAAGTCCCAAGCATATAACTAGTTATACACTTGGCACTTGGGGGCTAATGCGGATCATTTTTATGCTGGTACTTGAAGTCCCAAGGATTAATACAAGTTTTAATCATGGCACTTGGGGGCTAATGTGTGTTTGATCAGAGTATCGAGTATACAAAGTCCCGGTTTGACTTTCTCAAGACAAACCGGCCCTTGGGGGCTACAATGCAATGAAGGTACAGAACAAGGAGCAATAATGTTTACCTCATAGCGCTCCTTCATCAGATTTACTAAACCGGCTTCATAATCACGGCTTGTGTACAGCCGGTTCAGGAAGCCGGAGTGAAGATCTTTAGCAGAGAGATCGGTATAAGCAGACAAATCAGTCTTCCCCTTCCCCTTGCCCATGGCAGCAAATTCATCCTTGGCAGTGTGCTTTGATAGAGCAACCGGATTACCAGGGGCGTTATATGCAGTGCCTGTAACAACAACATCATCATCCTTGGCCGGGCTGGAAGAATCAATATTCTGAACTGGACTTGGTGCTTTCATGGCAGGGCTTGGCGGTTTGTTAGTTGGACTTGGCGGATCAGTAGTTGAGCCCCGTTGTTCCGCTGCTGGACTTGGAGGAGCAGGAGGATGTGAAGTGTTAGCTTCTACATCCGGTTCAACTTCTGGCGGGTTAGCATTACCATCTTGGTTCTGCCCAGCAGAGCTGTCCATGGCAACTTCAGGGTTTTCGTCATGATGCTCTGGCGTCTTTTCCGGATCAACTTCAACAGTAGGGTCGCTGGTCTTGGCCTTCTTGCTTAATCGAGCTTTGGCGCTACAACATCAAAAGTTAGAGTATGGTAAATAGACAAATAAAGAAATAAACTATGTAATACTCACCCAGCGACAACTTTGAGAGGAGGAAAATGAGTGGTTGACGAACCGCCAGATGAGTTGGAAGAAGCCTGGTAATTCGGGTCAGACGGATTGAGAGGGCATCGGAAGAAACCTTTTAAAGGATAATGTTTTTCAGGAGAACAAGTCACCTCTGGACGGTGTTTCCGGGAGGGCGTATCAGCTAAACCGGATGAGGTGATTTGTTGACCACTATGCCGGGTTGTGCGACGTTCTTCGACTTGCCGTGTCTTCAAAGAAAATTTTGGATCCAAATGAGCAAGGGGGTGAGATTGTTTTACTTTTCGGACTGTACGGCGAATTCTTTGAACTGGTACAGGATCTGAGTCGGAAGAAAGAAGAATTACTTCAACATGATCTGCATGGCTGGCCTTAGCGTCATCCTGAAGATGGTCATTGTCAATAAGATGTACGAAAAAGGAGCCAAGTGAGTCAAGTTCTATCTCAGCATCTGATTCCTCCTCCTTCGGCGGGTCAGAAGACTCGGCAGTCTTCTTCTTTCCAGGTTTCTTGGTGGCCTTGGTTTTTACACGAGGAGCACGGGCCGGTTTAGTCCGTTTCCAGAAAGAGCTGTTGGTCTGAAATTGAGGAAAAGAAAGGTTAGTACATGAACTTTACCGCCGGCGGTTTATTGGAGACGTAAAACAGAGCCAAACCGGTTTGGCTTCATGCAGAGATTGGTTCATCACGCATCCTCTTTACACATTCGGCGACTTCAAGGTCGGTCATTACTACTTCGTGATATCATTGAGGGTCTTTTACATTGCCGGTATACTCATGCATTAATCCGGGGCGGCGGCTCAAAGGCAAAATGCCCCAAGAAACCCAGCAGCAGACAAGATCAATGCCAGTTAAACCGTTGGCCATCAGAGCCCGGAGTTTGGCAAGTTGAGGAGCAAAATTCTTCCATTCTGCGGCAGTTAAAAGTGGAGGCAATGGGTGGCCATTGCTAAGCCGATGAGGGCGGTAACCCGGCAAGGGATTTTCTCCATCAGGAGCAGTGTTCCGGCAGTAAAACTAGGTCTGGTTCCAATTTTTAGGATGGCTATGATGTTTGGCATGAGGGAAATCAACTTCTTTCCTTTTTTGAATTGACACGACACCAAGCTCTGTGTTGGGACCATCTGAGAATTCTTTGTGGCGGTTCAGATGAAAGAAATCCCGGAACAACTCCACGGTTGGCTCTTCTTGAAGATAGACTTCACAGAATACATGAAAGTTGCATATATTTGACACAGAGTTCGGACCAATATCTTGCGGATGGAGTTGGAAGCTTGAGAGGACATCCCGGAATTTTTTTGATCCGGGCGGACTAAATCCCCGGTCTAAGTGTTGCATAAAAACAATCACCTCTCCTTCTTGAGGTTCAGGTGGACATTCCGATTATGGAACTCGCCAGTGGAGAACCCTTTTTGAGGCTAAGGCACCAGTGGTGACATAACCATTGATTTGTGTCTCCGTGATCCGGGGCGGAACCCAATTGCAAGCAGAAAATTGCTTCGACATTCCGGAAAGAGGAACTGAAAGTAAAAGTGCCGGTTTAAGGTGGTTAATTCAGTGTTAAACCAGAGAAGAATACTATGCAAGTTCAGTTGGCGTTTTAAGAGAGGGCTAATGATATATGTCGGATTAACTATCAAAGGGGTTAAACCGCCTGTAGGCAAAAGGGCCAGAATTCGAAGTATTGACAGAAACAGGTTTCACACAATGGTCAAATTTATTTGGATCTGCCACACATCCGTAAAGCAATTTTCTCTGTGAGCTCTAAAGATGCTAAATAGAGCAGGGAAGGCCATGTACTCTACAAAGGTAAAAGAACGATCTGCTAGCATTAAAAATGGACGGAGAGTACCTACCGCATGAGATCTACACTGGTATTGGGTCAAAACTATCGCAGCAGGTGGAAGAACAAAGAAGGATGAAGAACTGTGCGGAAGAACTCGGGAACCCTAGAAACAGATCTAAAGACGGAGGAGAAAGGAAGATTACCACTGCAGATCTACTGTGGAAGAAGGGCGATGAAAGTCTGGTCCATTTCAGGTTGATGCAGCGGCCTTTGTCGGTGCAGATCTCGAAGGTCGCGGACGGCGGCGGAGCTCCAGAGCTTGGGCGTCGTGAGGAAGAAGAAGGCACAAAAGGGGAAAAGAGAGAAGGGCCCTCGGGCCATATTTATAGACGAGAGAGTAAAAACAGCAGGCGCGGGAATCAAGGAGCCCAAAATGGCAGAATGAGTGCATCTGTCGCCTCGATTTTCGGGATAACCATTAAGTGAAGGGAATCTTTTTTAATTATTGTTTACAGAGATGATGTCATGATGGACCGTTGCTGCGTCCAGAGATGACGTCACGGCGGTTTACAAAGTTTCAGGAGAAGACAATATGGCGGTTTATGAAAATACAAGAAGATGCCTGCAAGAGATATTTGAAGTATTGAAGATTGACATGAACAAATTCAAATCAATCTGGGGCCTAATGTGGAGGATATAGCTATTGAGTATAAACCGGCCAGGAGGCCCCGGTTCACCCTCGACTACGTTGAAGCCCACGAAGATCCAGATGATGGCGCTTTACTAAAGGAAGCATAGAAGCCCGAATCCCAAAGGCGGATTAGGGCCCATAGTGGTCAACCGCCATGATTATGTAAACTTGTAGTATAAGTTAGGAAAGGAGAGACCGAGCCGGACACTTGTATGAGTCGGCCTCGGGGCTCTGTAAATTGGCCGGGCGTCAACCTGTGTATATAAAGGGACGACCCGGCGGCGGTTCAGGGACGACAGACAACAACTCGAGACTCAGGCAAGCGTATCCCGCTCCCTGATCATCGAAACTCGATCAATCCCATCACAACTAGACATAGGCTTTTACCTTCATTGAAGGGGCCGAACTAGTATAACTCCCGTGTCCCTTGTCCGGTTTAACCCCTTCAAGCTAACCCGTTGCGATGGCTCCACGACTAAGTCCTTTCACGAGGACATCTGACGTGATAATTCCACGACACCTGCTGTCGCTTCTAGCAAGGGTTTTGTTGGGTGAGCAGGCAAGGGTCTTCCCGGGTAGCCCGGCAAGGGTCCTGCCGCAGCGCACTGGCGTCCCCGGCAAGGGCCTTGCCGGTGGTCTTGTGGATTCCTTCGGTAAGGATCTTGGTTAGGTTTGTTGCTTTCCAATCCTCATCCGATCTTGGGTATTCTATGTCTTCACAAAGATCTGCATGCCACCATGGAGGTGCCTCCCAAGCCTTGATCCAACATGGTTGTTGGAGACTGTGGCTCGAGGGTGGCCCGCTCCACTGGTGTGGGTGAGCTACCCCGACAAGGGGCTTGCCAAGGCTGCCCCCGGCAAGGGTCTTGTCGGGGCAACCTGTTTGGCCCGTCTGCGCTTTGTGGCCTGGGTTCTTGATGTTGTCTTGTTCGTCTTGTGCCTTCAACTTCTCTTCGGCTTCCGTTTCCTGCCCTGTTATGCGCGGCCGTGGCGGGTGGCTCTAAGTGCCCGTGCACAAGTAAAGGGGTCAAAAACAGAGCCCCTACTTTTGTACACCGATAGGATCCCCTGGGCCTGGGCCATACATAAGCGTAGCGCGTTGTTGGGCCAGGCCCAGAACGGTGCGCGGGTAGTTGGGGCAGATTTTTACCGCGATAACTGCTCCGTCCGCTGAGCTTCTCCATGCCCCACGTTGAACGCGCGACGTGGAGGTCGTCCGCGCGCGCATGACATGGGTGGCGTGCGTGGGACGGTTCTTGCAGGCATGCGTCATATCACAGTTAATGGGAAAGGAGGCGGCCTGCGCCTTCCCCGTAAAAAGGAATAACCGCGGGCGTGCTGCTCACTTTACCCCCCTCCTTCTTTTGCCTCCTCCAATCTCAAAACTGCCGCCCCCTCCTTCCTTCTTCTCGAGCTCCCCTGCTTTTGTCCATCGCCGCCGTGCTTCCTCCATCCTCTGCCTTTTCGCAACCACCATGGGGCCCAAGTCCACCAAAGGAAAAGGGGAAACCAAAGATGCCGGGGCGGCGGAGCCATCGGAGAGCGAGCTAGCAGCGCGACGGGCGCAGTTCGCCCTCTTCCCCTTGACGGTTGACGTGCCCGTGCTTCGGGAGATGTTCAAGGATCTGTGGGGACTGAAGACGGGGCATCCAGCCACGCATGTCATTCCCGCCAGCGCCGGGGCCTCCCCAAATCGGTACGCCTTCTTTGTCGACTATTTCTCCTGCGGGCTCTGCCCTCCCTTTTCTGATTTCTTCAAGGACATCATGCACACTTACGGCTTCCGCCTTCCGTATTTCACCCCGAATGTCGTGACGTGCATGGCTCGCTTCGCACATCTCTGCGAGGGGTTCGTCGGGGTGCACCCCAGAATGGTGCTCTTCCGCCATTACTTCTCCCCTCGGATCCAAAAGGGGGGCGTCATTACTGGCAGCGTCGCTTGGATCCCAAGGGCCAAGGGAGCATACCAAGATGGCGCCATGAAGGAGAGGTGGGAAGAGTGGCGGGGCCGGTGGTGTTGGATCGAAGAGGAGAACCCGTCAGTGTTCTGCGAGGTCCATCGAGTGGCGCCGGTCCGCGGGAAGGACTGGGGCAACGTCAATGCCGCTCACAATTGCCACCACCAGGATTCTCCGGCTCACCGAGGCCCGGCTCACCCTTGAAATGATCGGGGCGGACTTCATCCGCCGCCGAATTGCCCCTATGCACAACAAGGGGAGGCCGACCTTGCTCTTTGTGATTGCCGCCTACATCATGAGGCTCCGCCCCGGCCTCGACAACAACCTGACGGTGCTAAGGCACGCCCACCTCTGCCAACGGATCTTCCAGCTCGAGGTTAACGACGAGGGCGTGGTCGAGCGGTCCGGCATGGTTGCCAGGGCCGCCGTGAAGGCCGGCAAGGTCATCAAGGAGCTCGTTTTCAGGCTGCCGGCGGGAGTGGTCCCGCTGAGCAACAACTCTCGTCGGTCCGAGATCATTGCCATGATGACGCTTTTCAACACGCATGGCCTTGACCCAAACTAGGTTGAGCCGGACGGGCTCAAGGTGCAGGAGTTATTTGACACCTTGCATGACGTGTACGTCACCACCGAGCTGCGTCTTATCCAGGCCACCTCTCCGGCAGAACTGGACTACATCGCCGCCAGGGTGGATGAGGCAAAGCTCGTCGAGGAGGCTGGCAGCGCCGGCAGCATGGCGGACAAGGCTACGGCAGAGGCGGAGGAGGGGGAGCTCGCCCGGTGGGCAGCAGCCGCTGGGGAGGCCAGCGGCACCGGCACCGGGGCTCCCCTCATTGAAGGCGCAGCCGATGGGTCGTCGTCGGAGGAGGGAGAGGGGGAGAAAACCGCGACTGTCGATCGTCCAGTCACCGGAAGAGGGCTGGTCCTACGGCGGGCCACCTCCGGCAAGTCGGTCCGCCTTGCCCGGGCCACGCAGCTACGACAAGCCCAGGAAGTGCCTGTGTGCCAGACAAGGGCGGTGGGGATGAAGAAGATGGCGAAGGCCACGTCTTCAAAGAAGAAGGCATCTGCTACTTCGTTATCCAAGCGCGCTAGGACGCCATCACCTCCCCCTTTGTTGGCAAGAATCGGTGCAGGGATCGCGTTTGACTTTGGGCCTCTCAGCCCGGAGAGGAAGAGGAAGACAACAGAGGAGGAGGAGGAGGAGGAAGAGTAAGCTCTGCTTTCTCCCTGCCCTTTGTTCCTTTTTTTCTCCAGTGGTGCCGTCCATTCTGAATTAGCCTTATCTTGTAGGGACACGGAGATGTTGGCCCAGAGGGTGAAGAGGGCCAGAATTTCGACGAGTGGCCTGCCCCCGGCAGGCACGTCCAATACGCCACTGGTGGTGTTGAGCAGCCCGGACAGTAGCCCCAACCCAGCCCCCAGCATGAGTCCATCATTCATCCTTTATCAACGTGCGTAATGTATGACGCTTTGGTATTGACCTTGCCGTGGATGTAGGAGGGGAACAACACCAACGGGAGCCGCAGAGGGATTCTCCCATCGTGCCACCCCCATCGACCATGCCGCCCCGAGGGGCGTCCCCGGCAAGGGCACCAAGCGCCGAGGCCATGCACACGGAGGAGGAGGAGGAGAACACGGGCACCGGTGGCTTCGCCTCGCCGCCAGATCTTGGCGGAGAAGGGACTTCCGACTCTCAACCTGGCACGGGTAAGCCACTCACCCTCCACTTCTGCTTGTGTTTTTTTCCTTTTTTTCTTACTGTCTTTCGACCTTGGCTCTGCCCTGTCTCCTTCTTGGCATCCAGACCCCTCATCGGTGGACTCAGAGGACGTCGACACCGTCATCAAGGACGTCGCTACGGATGCCGAGGCTTAGGCGGAGAAGATTGCTGTCGAGGAGAGCGCCGAGGGCGCCGCTGAGGACGCCACCAAGGGGCCAGCCGAAGATCCCGACAAGGGACCTTCCGGGGAAGCCGGCAAAGCCAATGCCGAGGAGGTGGCGTTTGACGACCTGCCCTCCTCCTCTGCTGCCTCTGGCTCCGGCAGGTACCTAAGGGTAAGCGGCGACCTCTTCGTCAACCTCCTTGGCGCGCCGAGCACCAGGGCTCCCTTTGAGGGAGAGGTGTTCGATGAGGAGGCGCTTGCCGCCGCTGGGCTCGAGGTCGTCGTTGAGCCGGGCGTCGGCGGTGTCGGCTCCCAGGAGGAGCAGCTGCTCCAGGCCATGGGTGCCAGCTTCCAGAAGCTTAAGGCACTCCAGCGCGCCCGTCCGAACAAGGCCAAGTCCAGGATGGCGATGGTGGAGAAGGCGGAGGCGGACTTTGGAGGGCGCATCGCCGAGGCGCAAGACTGGTTCCGCCAGGCCCAGGATGAGCTGAAGGCCGCCCAAGGCGAGCTGGCCAACTGTGAGGTGGAGCTCACCCTGAAACTGGCCGACATCGAGAAGGCCCAGGAGATGGCGAAGAAGTTGGCCGACAAGGCCGAAGCCTCCCGGACCCAGCACGAGGCCGCACAGAAGACCCAGGAAGAGGACCTTGCCGCACGTGAGGAGAAGCTTGCCGCCATGCTCCGCGGCAAGGATGAAGAGGTGGGCAGGCTCGTCATGCAGCGGACCCAAGAGCTGGAGCAGAGGCATCAGGAAGCACTCAATTCCCAAGATCAGGTCTACGGCGGCAGGGTGAAGGAGCTGGGGGAGCAAGCTTTGAAGCTGTCCACGGAGAAGGAACGCTCAACGGTGCCCTGGTGGAGGCGCAGGGCATGGTCATCGGCAAGGCCGGAGAACTCTCTGAAGCCAACAATTCCATCAGGGACCTCAAGCTGAAGCTGGGCGGTCTCGAGAAGATGTTGTCGGAGGCCAAAACCCGGGAGGGGATCCTGACCAAGGAGCTGGAGATGGAGAAGCAGCTACGGATGAATGAGACCGCCAACCTCGAGGACCATGTGGTGGGCGAGTAACGCTGGCTCGAATGCCTCGCTGCCGTTGTGGAATCGGCCGCCACGCAACTGGGCATCATGGGGATGCCGAACATGAGGTACGCCCCGGAGACGAGCCTGAGCCCCAATGCCACCCTGACCCTGTACTTCGAGAAGGTCGTCGGTGCTCTGGAGTGTCTTCACTCCGATTGGATGGCCTCCCTGGCCGAGGAGTCCCGGATACTTTGTTGGGGTGTCATGACCAGGGTGCTTGCCAAGATAGCGCACTGGCATCCTGACCTCGACTTCGAAGCGGTGCTGAAGAGCTTGCCGGAGGATGCTGACATCACGGCGCTCAATGAGTGTATCAAGCCCATCCTAAAGCACATCGACAAAATCAAGAGGTTGGATGGCCAGCAACGAGACTAGGCACCTCATTCCTTACTGCCGCTGCAAGTTCACGACCAAGACAATCGCTATCTTTAGTTAGAACCGCGGCGGCAATTTATGTAATATAACTCTGCAGTACTCTTGACGTGATGCATGTTATTTTCTTGTTTGATTTTCCTTTGCATGTCTGCCCTACATTACTGGGTAGGTTTGCCGGCGCATAAACCCAGGGTGGCGTCTTGATGACGGATCCCCATTAGCCTGCCGGGTGTGCTTGCTGCCGAGCAAACCACCTTGCCGCCCCCAACGCGGCCGCCCGATCTGTCAAGTTTGACTCGAGTCAGAGTCGAGAGCGTTGCCGACGGCGGAAGGCTACCCTGCCGCTCTCGACGCAGCCGCTTGGACTGTTGAGAAGACTCGAAACAGAACAAGGGCATTGCCAATCGCGGGAGGGCCCCTCTACGTACAGGTTTTCCATGCATAGGCAGAATCTCCGAGGATGATAACCTTATATAAAGGAGAAGAGTTTAAAGGTTGGCATGAATTAGCTTTCTCGTCCCCTCCTTGGCGTCCCTTGTGCTTGCAGGCAGCGCCACTCTCTTGGCCACCTTCTCCGCAGGGGCTATGGCGATGCTGAACTTCTTGGCCAACCGCTAGACCAGATTCTCACAATTGCGCCCCGTACCTGGCGCGCCAAAGATGTTGGTGGGAAACGATACCTATGGGATCACTGGAATCCCTACTACTGTTGCGGGGCGCGGGATCGTGAGAAGAGCGGGACTAACAGATATCAGATAGGGGATTTACCCAGGTTCGGGCCGGAAAGATGCGTAAAACCCTATGATCCTGCTTTGGTGGATGTATTTAGTGTTCTCGAGCTCGTGAACTAGCTCTGGGTGTTGCCAGGTTTGAAAGAGCCGAATCCTTCTCTAGTGCGCCATGGACCTCCTTTGATAGGCGAAAGGGGCTACCACAGTGGCACACAAGAGGTGGCAAGTGCTACAGCGTTGTGAGCTTATCGCTGGTATTACAGGACAAAGCGCATTTAATGCGAGGCTTAGGTGTCCCTTTGCTTTATCGGGGATGGGAGCGAGGCTCATCCTGTCCGTCGCCACTCCTCCTCGCTCCGACACGCGCCCTAGCCAGCGATGCATGTGGTGCCATGTAGGCAGGCTAGCAGCTGAGGTGGCGCGGTGGTGGAGCCTCCACGAAGATCTGCATGCCGCCACGTGGGTGCGTGCTGAGTTGGCCTGGAAGCTGCATGCTGCCACATGGGTGCCTGCCCAACTGGTTGGGCTGGCAGCTGCATGCGAGCAGCGGCGGGGAGTTGGTTGGTGCGGGCCTGGTAGTGGCCCTGTTGTCGCTTCTGGCAAGGGTCTTGTCGAGTGACCCGGCAAGGGTCTTGTTGGGTGACCCGACAAGGGTCTTGCCGGGTAACCCGGCAAGGGTCCTGCCTCGGCGCGCTGGCATCCCCGGCAAGGGCCTTGCCGGGTGTCTTGTGGATTCCTTCGGTAAGGATCTTGGTGAGGATTGTTGCTTTCCAATCCTCATCAGTTCTTGGGTATTCTATGTCTTCACAAAGATCTGCATGCCACCATGGAGGTGCCTTCCAAGCCTTGGTCCAACATGGCTGTTGGAGACCGTGGCTCGTGGGTGGTCCGCTCCACTGATGTGAGTGAGCTGCCCCGGCAAGGGGCTTGCCGAGGCTGCCTCCGACAAGGGTCTTCCCAGGGGAACCCGCTTCGCCCGTCTACGCTTTGTGGCCTTGGTTCTTGATGTTGTCTTGTTCGTCTTGTGCCTTCGGCTTCTCTCCTACTTCCCTTTCCTTCCTTGTTATGCGCGGCTATGGCGGGTGTCTCTGACTTCCCGTGCACAAGTAAAGGGGTCAAAAGCAGAGCCCCTACTTTTGTACACAGACAATGACTTTGCTATTAGAGTGGCTACTAGAACTGGCAGAATGAGTCGGGAACCTTTGTCCTGAAGGCCACCCTAGGAGAATCGAGCAGGATTCTCAGAAAAAGAAGAAAAAGAAAAATGATATGACTTTGCATGCTTCTAGTGAACCTGTTGTAGACACACCTGAGAATCCCAATGATATTTGTATTTCTGATGCTGAAACACAATGAGGTGATGAACATGAACCTAGTGATAATGTTCATGTTGATGCTCAACCTAGCAATACCAATGAAATAGAGGTTGAACCTACTGTTGATCTTGATAACCCATAATCAAAGAATCAACGTTATGATAAGACAGACTTTGTTGCTAGGAAGCACGGCAAAGAAATCTAACCATGGGTTCAGAAACCCATGCCCTTTCCTCCTAAACCATCCAAGACAAATGATGATGAGGATTTTGAGCGCTTTGCTGAAATGATTAGACCTATCTTCTTACGTATGCGCTTGACTGATATGCTTAAGTTAAATCCTTATGCTAAGTACATGAAGGATATCATTACAAATAAAATAAAGATACCGGAAGCTGAAATTTCCACCATGCTTGCTAATTACACTTTTAGGGGTGGAATACCAAAGAAACATGGAGATCCAGGGGTACCAACCATACCATGCTCCATTAAAACAAATTATGTTAAAATTGTTTTATGTGATCTTGGAGCCGGTGTTAGTGTTATGCCTCTCTCTTTATATCGTAGACTTGAATTGAATAAGTTGACACCTACTAAAATATCTTTGCAAATGGCTGATAAATCAACTGCTATAGCTGTCGGTATTTGTGAGGATGTGCCTATTGTGGTTGCAAATGTCACTATCTTAACGGACTTTGTTATTCTTGATATGCCCGTGGACAATAGTATGTCGATTATCCTTGGTAGACCCTTTTTGAATACTGCAGGGACTGTTATTGATTGCAACAAAGGCAATGTCACTTTTCATGTTAATGGTAATGAGCATACGATACACTTTCCGAGGAAACAATCTCAAGTTTATAGCATCAATTCTATTGGAAAAGTTCCAACTATTATTATTGGAGGTTTTGAATTTCCTCTTCCTACTATCAAGAAAAAGTATGATATTCTTATTGTTGGGGATGTTCATATCCCCGTTGAGGTAACCTAGTGTTATTCAAAATTTCTCCGGTTCTGTGTTATTCAGAATGAGTTTGTTAACAAGACTTGATCAACCTTGTTAGTGGATTCATTTTGATGATCATGAGATGGATGGAAGTAGAAGGCACAACCTTCTGTACCCTCTTTTTACTTTATGTTATTTAAAATAAATAAAGCAGAAATAGTATTATCTGTCTGTTTTCTGAATTACTCATGCAATAAAACACTATCCCAAAAATAAAAGTGCTCCAAATGCCCTGCAATTTTAGTATGATTTTCTATGGAATATTTGAGGATTTTAGGCACTGAAAACACTGTAGGAGGGGCAAGCACCTGGCCACGAGGGTGGAGGGCGCGCCCTCACCCCCTGGGCACGCCCCCCTATCTCGTGGGCCCATGGTGGCCCGCCTCCACTTATTCCTGCATCCACACACTCCATCTTCTTCCCAAAAAATCCTCATCCAGCTCAAGCACGAGTTCTAGCTCGTTTTGCTGCGATTTTCGATCTCCTTGCTCAAAGCTCCATTCACAAAACTGCTTTGGGAGATTGTTTCTTGGTACGTGACTCCTCAATTGGTCCAATTAGTTTTTGTTCTAGTGCTTTATTCATTGCAAATTTTTGCGGCATAGTGAGCCTGTTCTTGAGCTTGCATGTTAAATTTATGATGTCCCAAGTAATTCTAATGCATGATATAAGCTCTAGGCACTTGTAGGAGTAGTTGCTACCAATCTTGTTTAGTTTTATTCATTTTTATTTTGAAGTTACTAAAATTTCAGAAATTTTTCAGAAAAAGAAATATGTCTAGGAGGATGTATCAAGGTGGTTCCTTAATAAAGAAAGGACCCAGGCTTGTTATGCGTGAGCAAGATGATGAACTACCAAGGGACGCCGAAATGCGAGCTTGTGAGTGGCCATCAGACGAGTTTATGATCAATGTAGGCATCAAGGATGAATTTGACGCATATGTACGTAATGCCTATCTTGAGGACTTCTTACAAGATAAGTGTCCTTAGTACTATCAATTGACTGATTCATTTGTGAGAAAGTTTAAATATAAATCTTCGCGTAATGCTCAAAGGGTCCTGTTTGATATTTATGATAAATCTTATACCATGGACTTAGAAGATTTTACAACTGCTTGCAAACTTCCGTAGTGGGGCAATGTTAATGATCCCCACAAATCTGAATTTAGAGACTTTATTGCTAGTATTACTTTGGGAGAATCTAGGGATATAGCACAAGCTACCATAGGGAGCATTCATTTTCCTGCTATACATTATTTTGCTCTCTTCATTGGTAGATGCATTAATGGTAAATATGAAGCATGTCATATGTGCATCCCTGATCTTTGTGTCCTCAAGAGTGTTGTGTTATGTAATAAAGATTACAACTTGGGGGCAATAGTCGCATGTAGGCTGCATAATAATGGTATTTCTGGAGATTTATTTGGAGGCATTTATGCTACCCGTGTTGCTAATTATCTTGGTATAGCCCCACGAGAGGGGGATATGGTGTTGCCTCCTGCTTATTAAGATTATGACGCGATGGTCAAACATCGTTTTCTTTTGAGCAATGAACAGTTCCTCCATTATCAACTAATCTTTGACAGACGTAGCTCTGTCCCTGTTACTCTCCCTGCTCCTTTCCTTTTTGATTACTAGGCAAAACGAAGATATGTTGTTACTAGGGAGGAGGCAGCTGAACACGAGGGGAGAGTGGAGGCGGCCCGCCAGCATGCCGCAGCTTAGGAGGCATTTGCTGCTGCATCGCAGTACGACCCCAGTTACGACTACGGATATCATCCAGGTTATCCTTGGCATTAGACCAACTTAGGCCAAAAGCCTAAGCTTGGGGGAGTACGTATTTCTCACCGACTTTACATTCATGTTCACATGCTATTCTAGCTATCGGTTCTCATACTCTTTCATTGTATTATCCATGCTAGTTTACTTTCTTTTTCTAGCTTTCTTCTTGTGTGTTTGTTAAACCTTAAGAAAAAAAACCAAAAAATTAGTTAGTTTAATTTCCATGCTTGTAGTAAGAAATTAAAATGAAAATCCAAAAAGATTTCTCGTTCTTCTTTTACTCGTTGGGAGCTTCCCCGTGTAAATAGTTTTATTTTCTTTTCTTTCCTTTGCGGGTCGAGGGTAGAAGACCATATTAAAAATGTTTAGTGGCTCTCACATGCATGATTGTTTATTTAACTTAGAGCCCATATTACTTTGTCTTCTCTCTTGAGTTGAATGCTTCCAGATTCCAGCTTAGTCCAATGCACGTGCACTATTATTATTATACACATCGTTCGGTCGTGCAAGTGAAAGGCAATAATGATGATATATGATGAACTGATTGAGATTAGAAAAGCTTGTATGAACTTGACCTCTCTTGTTTTTGTAAATATGATGAGTTCATCGTTCCTGATTCAGCTTATTATGAAGTAAACATATTTGCAATGACATTTAGAGATTATAGTTGCTTGTGCCATGCTTGATTAGCTATGAGTTATAATTGTTTACCTTGCATGCCAACATGCTATTAAAATGATTATGATGGGATGGTATTCTCCTTTGTATGAACTGAGTGACTCGACTGGGCACATGTTCACGCATGTAGTTCAAACAAATCAACATAGCCTTCACGATATTTATGTTCATGGTGGATTATATCCTACTCAGGCTTGTATTCGGTGTGAATTAATTTTATTGCATGTTCATGACTGTTGTCGCTCTCTCAGTTGGTCGCTTCCCAGTCTTTTGCTAGACTTCACCTCTACTAAGCGGGAATACTGCTTGTGCATCCAAACTCCTTAAACCCCAAAGTTGTTCCATATGAGTCCACCATACCTTCCTATATGTCGTATCTACCTGCCGTTCCAAGTAAATTTGTATGTGCCAAACTCCAAACCTTCAAATGAAATTCTATTTTGTATGCTCGAGCAGCTCATGTTTCAACTAGGGCTGCCTGTATCTTCCATGCTAGGTGGGTTATTCTAAAGAGGAGTGGACTATGCTCCTCACTCACGAGAAAGGGTCGGTAATCGGGATGCCCAATCCCATGATCCAAAAAGATCAAAGCAAATCAATATAATTAAACAAAACTCCCCCAGGGCTGTTGTGTAACACCCACGATGCGGCTATATCTCCCATGTGTCGAAGCACGACTTAGAGGCATAACCGCATGGTGGTTTTGTCGCAAGAAGGGTCATCTTCACACAATCCCATGTAATGAACAAGAATGGGATAAAGAGAGTTGGCTTACAATCGCCACTTCACACAATACATCAATAAGATCATACGTCATTCAAAATACACTCATAGACTGGCTACGGTCAAATCCAAATGAAAAGAAGACAACCCCAAATGCTAGATCCCCGATCGTCCCGATAGGGCTCCGCTACTAATCATCTGGAAACGAAACATAGTAACGATCAAGGTCCTCATCAAACTCCCACTAAAGCTCGGTTGCGCCACTTGAGCTGATATCCTCGGTACCTGCATCTGTTTTGGTAGAATATGTGAGTCACGAGGGCTCAACAATCTCACACCCGCGAGATCAAGACTATTTCAGCTTGTAGGTAGGAAATGGGGTAATATGCTGCAGCTGCAGCGAGCACTAAGCATATATGGTGACTAACATACGCAAGTGAGAGCGAGAAGAGAAGCAACGCATTGGTCGAGAAGCTAGAAGCGATCAAGAAGTGATCCTGAAACTACTTACGGTCATACATAACTCAAACCGTGTTCACTTCCCGGACTCCGCCGAGAAGAGACCATCACGGCTACACATGCGGTTGATGCATTTTAATGAAGTCAAGTGTCAAGTTATCTACAACCGGACATTAACAAATTCCCATCTGCCTCATAACCGCGGGCACGGCTTTCGAAAGATAATATACCCTGCGGGGGTGTCCCAACTTAGTCCATCATAAGCTCTCATGGTCAACGAAGGATATACCTTCTCCCGGGAAGACCCGATCAGTCTCGGAATCCCGGTTCGCAAGACATTTCGACAATGGTAAAACAAGACCAGCAAAGCCGCCCGAAGTGCCGACAAATCCCGATAGGAGCTGCACATATCTCGTTCTCAGGGCACACCGGATAAGCGAAGTGTACAGGTACCAACATAACCCAAGTTGCCAAGGGACGGTTCCGCACGGTGCTCTAGTTTGGACCAACACTCGGAGGAGCACTGGCCCGGGTGGTAAATAAAGATGACCCTCGGGCTCGCGAAAACCCAAGGGAAAAAGGCTTAGGTGGCAAATGGTAAAAACAAGTTTGGGCCTTGGTGGAGGAGTTTTAATCAAAGCGAACTATCAAGGGGGTCCCATAAATCATCCAACCACGTAAGGAACGCAAAATCAAGGAACATAACACCGGTATGACGGAAACTAGGGCGGCAAGAGTGGAACAAGACACCAGCCATAAGGCCGAGCCTTCCACCCTTTACCAAGTATATAAGGTGCATTAATTAAATAAGAGATATTGTGATATCCCAAATATCCATGTTCCAACCAGGAACAAACTTCATCTTCACCTGCAACTAGCAACGCTATAAGAGGGGATGAGCAAAAGCGGTGACATAGCCAAACAACGGTTTGCTAGGACAGGATGGTTAGAGGCTTGACATGGAAATATGGGAGGCGTGATAAATAGTGGCAAGTAGAGCTAACATAGCGGTAGAGCGAGCAACTAGCAAAGCAAAGATAGAAGTGATATCGAAGGTATGGTCATCTTGCCTGCAAAGTTCTCAGAGTTGTCGAAAGCTTGATCCTCGTTAGCATACTCAACAGGTTCCTTGTGCACGTACTCGTATCCCGGCTCTACCCAAAGCAAGAACACAAGCAATGTAAACACAATAAATCACGGTGCAATGCACAAGCAACATGATGCAATACATGACATGATATGTGAGATGTGGTATGCAATGCATATGCGGGCTCCGGAAGGGAAAATGATGAACAAGGCATCAACTTGGCAAACCAAGTATGCCGCTAGAAATATGAGATGATTTCAGTTGAAATCGATATAAAGATCACCGGAAACGAATGCACGGTTTGCAAATGGCAAGCAAAACAAGAATGACACCAATCTGCGATTAACAGCACGATGCTACATAGCATGCAACAAGTAACTATTCTACAGCACCCCAACATAAAAACAAAGCATATGGCAGTGATCTACAGGAGATGCTTCACAAAAAGGAACACTGAGCTACGGCTAAATCACACCACAGCAGGTTCAAACAAGCATGGCGAAAGTGCAAAAGATATCAGCTAGGACATGGCATAAACAGCATCAGGTAGCAATGTTCAGAGCAAGCAATCAACATGTTACAGGAACTTATAATAGCAAAACAAAACATGGCATGATTCTACTCAAAGCATAGAACAAAAGTCCCTTAGTGACCATGAGCCAAAAAGGATCATAAAATATGATGGAACCCATGTAAACATAGCAAGTTTCGTTAACAGATTCCACAAACAGGGCATGGCATTGACAGAATTATGAAGGCATCTTCGCGAGCTCAATTAACTCACCACAAGTCATTGCATGATACGATAAGCACAGCATCAGCAAGAAGACATGTTTATGAAGCTAACCATGGCAAGAACAAGTTCATAGCATGCAAGGATCAACTACAACAACCTTGGCAAAATTGAATAACATGTTAGACTACTCCATAATTGCACGAAAAAGTAGAGCACGAAAATGACATGCTAGACTACTCCATAATTGCAAATAGGGGCACGAATGGATAGAGCCTAACCATATGTTCAAAACATCCTTACTGAAGTATCTCAAAATAAGCATGGATTTCTCTGTAGCATCAAGTTTACAAGGCATAAAAATAACAGCAGAACAGGGACTAAAATCAGCAACATCACTAAGCCTAGTTTGCATGCTTGTTCTAGTCACCACATTGATCACAAAAATACATGGCAAGCATCTATGTAAATATGGCATGTCATAGAACAAAACACCTATAGAGCTCATGCTCGTAAGATGCACACAATAATTGTAGCAAAAATGACAAATGCACACATTCTGTTAAGAATCAGAAACTAACATTATATAGCACTCTGGCATCAGAGATTCGGGCATCGAGATGACCTCAAATGAACATGGCCCAATGGAACAAAATGAAGAGCACATCCCGATGAACATTTTGATATAACATGTGCGTCAAACGGAGCTACGATGACGGAGTTATGATGCGATGAACATGTCATAAAAATACTGCAGACTTGGAGGATTTCGGAGTCAACCTCGTCTAGATCTAGGGTTCGTCCGGCACGCGAACCGAGGCAGGGCCGGAGCTCGCCGGAGTTGCAAGGAAGATGGCCCTAGAGGGGCCAGGGCGGCGGATCCGGCCGGCTCCTTGCCCTATCCGGCGAGGGCGAGGCGCGGGGGCGGAGGAGCCTTGTGGGAGGCGAGGAGGAGGTGCGGACAGCGGCCTGGCGGCGGCCGGGCGACGGGGAGGCGGTGGCCGGCGGCGGGGAGGCGGCGGCTCTCGGGCGGCGCCGGAGCGGGCGGCGGCGGCGCACGAGCGAGTCGCGGGTTCTCGCGCCGCGGGGCGGCGGAGGCGGAGGTGGGCCGAGGGGGCCCCGCACGGGCTCGGCGGGCCTGCGCGGTGGGCGGCGGACGGCGACATGTGGCGGGCTGCGAGAGGCTGGGGCGCGGCGGTGGACGCGTCCGGCGCCGGTCGGACGTGTCCGGCGCGCGGAGGAAGGACTAGGGTTTTTGCCCAAAAATTTCTGGGATGGGCACATATTTGTAGGTAGAGGGAGCTAGGAGACTCCAAATGGAGTGTAGTTTTCGCCCACACGATCGTGATCCAACGATGGAGAGCATGGAAGTGACTTAGATGGGTTATTGGGCTGTTTTGGAGGGGTGTTGGGCTGCAACCCAAAAGAGGCCTTTGCGGTTATGCGGTTAACCGTTGGAGTATCAAACGAGCTCCAAATGACACGGAACTTAACAGGTGGTCTACCGGTGGTGTACCAAGGCCACTTGGCAAGCCTCGTTCCATTTCGAGAACGTTTAACACCCGCACATGAAAAGAGACTAGAGGGGTGCGCCGGTGCATGTGGGAGTGTCGAAATGCAAAACGGATAACGGGGAAAATGCTCGGATGCATGAGACAAACACGTATGCAAATGAGATGCACATGATGACATGATATGAGATGCATGACAGGAACAAAAGTGCAAAACAAAAGACAAAAACCCAACCATGGAGGGAATATCATAACACATAGCCGAAAATGGCAAGAGTTGGAGTTACAAAGATGAAAAGTTACATCCGGGGTGTTACAACACTCCACCACTACAAGAGGATCTCATCCCGAGATCTAGGACTGAAAGAACTCCGGATATTCGGAACAGAGGTGATCCTCGCGCTCCCAGGTGGCTTCTTGGTCGGAATGGTGTGACCACTTCACTTTCAGTAATTTGATTGACTTGTTGCGAGTCCTGCGCTCGGTTTCCTCGAGAATAGCAATGGGGTGCTCATGATAAGAGAGATCTTCTTGGAGGTCGATTTCTTCGAAGTTTATAGTGCGCTCAGGAGTCTTGAAGCGCTTGCGAAGCTGTGACACGTGACACACATCGTGCACATTTGCAAAGTTGGACGGAAGCTCAAGTTGATAGGCGAGATCGCCTCTTTTGCCAATGATCTTGAAAGGACCCACGTATCTAGGGGCAAGCTTCCCTTTGATACCGAAGCGATGAGTGCCTTTCATTGGAGAGACGCGGAGGTAGACATGGTCTCCGATTTCAAAAGCCAAGTCATGGTGCTTGTCATCATAATAGCTCTTCTGGCGCGATTGCGCGGCTTTGAGATTCTCACGAATGACTTTGCAAATTTCTTCGGCTTCTGTGATCAAGTCGTTGCCAAGAAGTTGGCGTTCACCTGTCTCGGACCAATTAAGAGGAGTACGGCACTTTCTGCCATAGAGAATTTCGGATGGGGCCTTGCCCGAACTCGCTTGGAAGTTGTTGTTGTAGGAGAACTCGACATATGGAATACAATCTTCCCACTTCATACCGAAGGAAATGACACAAGCCCTGAGCATGTCTTCGAGGATTTGATTGACTCGCTCGACTTGGCCACTTGTTTGAGGATGGAAAGCTGTGCTGAAACGAATGTTGGTACCCATGGCCTTCTGAAAGGAGTCCCAGAACTTAGAAGTGAAGATGCTTCCACGATCTGAAGATATCAATTGTGGAATGCCGTGCAAGGAGACAATTCTGGAGGTGTATAGCTCTACTAGCTGAGCTGCTGTAATAGATTCTTTGATAGGAAGAAAATGAGCCACTTTAGTAAGCTTGTCAATGACAACGAAGATAGCATCATTTCCACGCTTGTACTTAGGAAATCCATTCACGAAGTCCATCTCGATATGATCAAACTTCCATTCCGGAATAGCAAGAGGTTGGAGGAGACCAGCTGGTCGTTGGTGTTTTGCTTTCACCCTTCTGCAGACATCACATTCATTCACGAATTGAGCAATTTCTCGCTTCATTCGAGTCCACCAAAACGACTGCTTAAGGTCATGGTACATCTTTGTAATTCTAGGATGAATGAATAGGAGGTAATTGTGTGCCTCGTTCATGATGACTTTTCTCAGATCGCCTTTAGGAACCACAATACGATCCTCGAAGAAAAGAGTATCTTTGTCATCCAAGCGATAGCACTTGTATTTGGAAATGCCCTTGTCAATACCATGTTTCACCTTCTTCACCATGGTATCCAGGAGTTTTGCCTCACGAATTTGATCTTCCAAAGTAGGAGAGACTATGAGGTTGGAAAGAAAGCCTTGAGGAACAACTTGAAGATTCATCTTGCGAAAAGCTTCACAAAGATCCAGTTGAAATGGCTTGAGAATTAGACTGTTGCAATAAGCCTTTCTGCTCACAGCATCTGCAATCACAATCGCCTTTCCAGGAGTATATTCAATACTTGGATTGAACTCTTGGATCATTTAGACCCATCGAGTTTTCCTGAGGTTAAGATTGGGTTGAGTGAATATATACTTGAGGCTCTTGTGGTCGGTGAAAATGTCCACTTGCCTTCCCAATAAGAGATGTCTCCATGTTATCAATGCATGGACAACTGCCGCCAACTCAAGATCGTGAGTGGGGTAGTTCTTTTCGTTGGGCTTCAATTGACAAGAGGTATAGGCCACAACTTTCTTCTCTTGGATTAACACAGCACCGAGACCTTGAAGAGAAGCATCACAGAATACTTCGAATGGCTTGGATTCATCAGGAGGAGTCAAGACAGGAGCTATGACTAGCTTTTCTTTGAGGGTGTTGAAAGCAACGTCACACTCAGGCATCCAGACATACTTGCCGTGCTTCTAGAGGAGGTTGGAAAGAGGCTTTGCAATCTTAGAGAAGTTCCCAACGAATCTTCAGCAATAGCTTGCAAGACCAAGAAAACTGCGGTGCTGCTTGACATTCTAAGGAGGTTCCCAATTCACAAAAGCAGACACCTTCGCGGGATTAACAGCAATGCCCTTGGCGGAGATGATATGACCAAGATAAAGAACTTCATCAAGCCAGAACTCACATCTGGAAAACTTCGCATACAATTGATACTCTTTGAGCTTGTCGAGCACCAATCGCAATTGTTTGGCATGATCCTTCTTATTCTTGGAGAAGACCAAGATATCATCGAGATACACCAGAATGAATTCATTGGTGTAGGGGTTGAAGATAAAGTTCATCATTCGAGAGAATGTTGGAGGAGCATTGACAAGGCCGAAAGACATGACAGTATATTCATAAGAACCAAAGCTTGTTCTGATTGCTGTCTTGGGAATATCTTGTTCACGAATGCGAATCTGATGATAACCCATACGAAGGTCAAGCTTGGAGAATACTTTAGCACCTTTGAGTTGCTCGAATAGCTCATTGATGTTGGCAAGTGGATACTTGTTCTTGATTGTCTTCTTGTTCAATGGACGGTAATCGACGCAAAGTCGGTCCGTGCCATCCTTCTTTTGGACAAAAAGAACTCCACAACCCCATGGAGATGAACTCGGTCTGATCAAACCCAGACGCTCTTCTTCATCGAGCTGTTTCTTCAATTCCTTCAGCTCCATAGGCCCAAGCTTGTAAGGACGCTTACAAACGGGTTCAGTACCAGGCCCAAGATCGATAACGAACTCGACTGGCCGATGAGTAGGCATACCCAGAAGCTCTTCTGGAAAGACATCTTGGTACTCACAAACGACTGGAATTTGAGAAATAGCATCCAACTCGCCCTTCTCATTGAGAGAAAACAACCGAATGGTTTCATCACGAGCGGCATAGATGATTACATCCTCAGAAGACTGTGTCAATTGAATTTCCCTGGCAGCACAATCAAGTTGAGCCTTGTGCTTAGAAAGCCAGTCCATCCCGAGAATTAGATTGATATCAGAGTCACCAAGAACAAATGGTTTAGAAAGAAATTTATAGTCGCCCATGTTGATAGAGACATCATGAACTATCGAGTTGGCTCTCATAGACTTCCCCGAAGAAACAACACCCAAAGGTTTATCTAGGTAAGACCAAGTAAAATCATTCTTTGCAAAGAACGATCTTGACATGAAACAATGCGATGCACCAGTATCAAATAAAACTTTTGCAGGAATATCATTAACTGAGAGATTACCCATTATCACATCAGAAGAATCCTATGCTTGCGGTGCATTCATCATGTTCGCATTTGCAGAATTTGGATTATGCTTGACCACTGCATTGCTTGAAGATCTCACAGGAGGAGGAGGAGGAAGGCGCCTTTGATTGAAACACTTCTTCGCGTAGTGACCTTTCTGCTGGCACTTGTTGCAAGCCACTTCTGAGAGCGGACGATGATAAGGAGCATTTGACCTTGGAGCTTGAGGCTGAGACTTGTTCTGATAGTCTGGGTTGGGTGGGTGGGAAGATCCACGACCACCTGAGTTCTTCTGCTGGTAAGGCTGACGAAACGGAGGAGGAGGAAGGTAGAACTTCTGCTGCTTAGCTGCCACTTGTGAGGATGAAGAAGACTGCACCGCATCCCTGATTCTCTTCTTAGAAGCCTCACACTTGAGCTGAGCACCTTCTTTCTTGAGTGCCATATTGTAGAATTGATCAAACTAAGTAGGCTCAACAAGAACGAGAGCTAACTGCAGATCCTCTCTAAGGCCACCTCTGAATTGATAGATCATACTCTTTTCATCAGGAACGTCTTGTTTAGCGAAGTGAGCAAGTTTCTGAAACTGCTTGTTGTATTCGTACACAGACATGTTGCCTTGCTTGAGATTGCGGAACTCCTCACGCTTGCTCTCAACAACACTGGTAGGAATGTGGTGAGCTTTAAAGTCCCGACAGAAGTCAGTCCAAGTAATCACTCGACCTCCTCTGGAATCCTTGTATTGCTGGAACCAATCAGCTGCTTGGTCCTTGAGCTAAAAAGAAGCGAACTTGACATAGTCCTCAGGCCTGACATTGCTACATTCAAAATGCTTGTTGATATCCACGAGCCAATCATCGGTGTCTGTGGCCTCAGCACAGTAGCTGAAAGACTTCGGCTGATTTGCCAGGAACTGGTTGAGGGTAGGAAAATGAGGCTGATGGTTGAACTGCCTTGACCTTGATTCCCTTGGTTGCCTTGGCCTTGGCTGCGCTCTTGCATGAGCTGAATCATCATTTGAGCATTGGCGTTTGTGGCTACCATCAAAGCTTGCCATGCCTCCAGAGGCGGAGGTGGAGGTGGAGGTTTCGCCTGACTCCCATCATTGCGTTTCGGATTCTGACGCGTTGGCGGAGCCATCCTGAAGAGGGTGACATCCGTTAGCATCTTGATAGATAAATAGACACATTGAATCAACGGATATAAATTGCAACATATAGTCTTCACAATAAACATTCAAACATGGATGAGCGAATGAATTCCCAAAGCTAAAATCACACATCCATTAAGGTGAGAAGCCACTTGATAAGGGATTGATGAATGAATAAACAAGGTACAACTGGAACAAATAAGTGGTGAGGATTACCCAATCACAAACGAAATATCTGCGGGAAGAAGTGCTAGAGCTACTTGAATCCGACCTATAAACTCCCGAAACTTTCTAGTTGTGCAATCAGGTGTTGGGGATACAGGGGAAGGAATATATCTCACCCAAACTAACAATCCCTACATCCAGCTATATCCATCCGTCAACACATAACCAAAAAACCTTCGGAAATCGTGTACCTCAACCTTCGAAAAGCATCCATTATACGAGTTATGGCAATACTCCCAAACTCCCGCCCCAGTACTGGGTGGCGTCAAGGTTATCTCACCAACAACTGCATAAAAGAGATTTTTGATGTCGGCAAAACTCAGGTATTCCAGAATTACAACGATAAAATTGTGACGACAACACCTCGGAGCTCAACTCCCCGGGTCGCTGCCACATAAAAGACAGGAGGCACCAAGAACAATGTTCTCGTCACAAAACCATCGGAACGATTCCAAGATACCCGCGTGATCGTAAAAAAAATTAGTGAAATTTGAGGAGAGGAAAGTCAAAACTTCTACGTCAGAAGACCTCACCAGAGCGACGAAGGGACTGAGGAGTAAAAAGAATCCTACTCTCCAATATATATAGTCCTAAGACTCAAAACATTTTTTTGTTCTAGACTCAACAACGCCAGCAAACAATCAAGCAGGGTCTCCTAAGTCGGGGATGGCTCTGATTACCAACTTGTAACACCCACGATGCGGCTATATCTCCCACGTGTCGAAGCACGACTTAGAGGCATAACCGCATGGTGGTTTTGTCGCAAGAAGGTTCATCTTCACACAATCCCATGTAATGAACAAGCATGGGATAAAGAGAGTTGGCTTACAATCGCCACTTCACACAATACATAAATAAGTTCATACATCATTCAAAATACACTCATAGACCGGCTACGATCAAATCCAAATGAAAAGAAGACAACCCCAAATGCTAGATCCCCGATCGTCCCGACTGGGCTCCGCTACTGATCATCTGGAAACGAAACATAGTAACGACCAAGGTCCTCATCAAACTCTCACTTAAGCTTGGTTGTGCAACTTGCGCTGGTATCCTCGGTACCTGCATCTGTTTTGGTAGAATCTGTGAGTCACGAGGACTCAGCAATCTCACACCCGCGAGATCAAGACTATTTAAGCTTGTAGGAAGGAAATGGGGTTATATGGTGGAGCTGCAGCGAGCACTAAGCATATATGGTAGCTAACATACGCAAGTGAGAGCGAGAAGAGAAGCAAAGCATCGGTCGAGAAGCTAGAAGCGATCAAGAAGTGATCCTGAAACTACTTACGGTCATACATAACTCAAACTGTGTTCACTTCCCGGACTCCGCCGAGAAGAGACCATCATGGCTACACACGTGGTTGATGAATTTTAATGAAGTCAAGTGTCAAGTTATCTACAACCGGACATTAAAAAATTCCCATCTGCCTCATAACCGCGGGCACGGCTTTCGAAAGATAATATACCCTGTGGGGGTGTCCCAACTTAGTCCATCATAAGTTCTCATGGTCAACGAAGGATATACCTTCTCCCAGGAAGACCCGATCAGTCTCGGAATCCCGGTTCGCAAGACATTTTGACAATGGTAAAACAAGACCAGCAAAGCCGCCCGAAGTGCCGACAAATCCCGATAGGAGCTTCACATATCTCGTTCTCAGGGCACACCGGATAAGCGAAGCGTACAGGTACCAACATAACCCAAGTTGCCAAGGGACGGTCCCGCACGGTGCTCTAGTTTGGACCAACACTTGGAGGAGCACTGGCCCGAGGGGGTAAATAAAGATGACCCTTGGGCTCGTGAAAACCCAAGGGAAAAAGGCTTAGGTGGAAAATGGTAAAACCAAGTTTGGGCCTTGCTGGAGGAGTTTTATTCAAAGTGAACTGTCAAGGGGGTCCCATAAATCACCCAACCACGTAAGGAACGCAAAATCAAGGAACATAACACCGGTATGACGGAAACTAGGGCGGCAAGAGTGGAGCAAGACACCAGGCATAAGGCCGAGCCTTCCACCCTTTACCAAGTATATAAGGTGCATTAATTAAACAAGAGATATTGTGATATCCCAAATATCCATGTTCCAACCAGGAACAAACTTCATCTTCACCTGCAACTAGCAACGCTATAAGAGGGGCTGAGCAAAAGCGGTGACATAGCCAAACAACGGTTTGCTAGGACAGGATGGTTAGAGGCTTGACATGGCAATCTAGGAGGCATGATAAATAGTGGCAGGTAGAGCTAACATAGCGGTAGAGCGAGCAACTAGCAAAGCAAAGATAGAAGTGATATCGAACGTATGGTCATCTTGCCTGCAAAGTTCTCAGAGTTGTCGAAAGCTTGATCGTCGTTAGCGTACTCAACAGGTTCCTCGTGCCCGAACTCGTCTCCCGGCTCTACCCAAAGCAAGAACACAAGCAATGGAAACACAATAAATCACGGTGCAATGCACAAGCAACATGATGCAATACATGACATGATATGCGAGATGTGGTATGCAATGCACGTGCGGGCTTCGGAAGAGAAAATGGTGAACAGGGCATCAAATTGGCAAACCAAGTATGCCGCTGGAAAGATGAGATGATTTCGGTTGAAATCGATATAAAGATCACCGGAAACGGATGCACGCTTTGCAAATGGCAAGCAAAACAAGAATGACACCAATCTGCGATTAACAGCATGATGCTACTTAGCATGCAACAAGTAACTATGCTACAGCACCCCAACATAAAATTAGAGCATATGACAGTGATATACAGGAGATTCTTGACAAAAGAGGAACACTGAGCTATGGCTAAATCACACCACAACAGGTCCAAACAAGCATGGCGAAAGTGCAAAGATATCAGCTAGGACATGGCATAAACAACATCAGGTAGCAATGTTCAGAGCAAGCAATCAACATGTTACAAGAACTTATAATAGAAAAACAAAACATGGCGTGATTATACGCAAAGCATAGAAAAAGTCCCTTAGTGACCATGAGCCAAAAAGGATCAGAAAATATGATGGCACCCATGTAAACATAGCAAGTTCCGTTAACAGATTCCGCAAACAGGGCATGTCATTGACAGAATTATGAAGGCATCTTCGCGAGCCCGATTCACTCACCACAAGTCATTGCATGACAAGATAAGCATAACATCAGCAAGAATACATGTTTATGAAGCTAACCATGGCAAGAACAACTTCATATCATGCAAGGATCAACTACAACAACCTTGGCAAAATTGAATAACATGTAAACAATCTGCCGGGAAATATTTTATAGCAAAAGTAGAGCACGAAAATGACATGCTAGACTACTCCATAATTGCAAACAGGGGCACGAATCCATAGAGCCTAACCATATGCTCAAAACATCTTTACTGAAGTGTCTCAAAATAAGCATGGATCTCTCTGTAGCATCAAGTTTACAAGGCATAAAAATAACAGCAGAACATGGACTAAAATCAGCAACATCACGAAGCCTAGTTTGCATGCTTGTGCTGGTCACCACATTAATCACAAAAATACATGGCAAGCACCTCTGTAAATATGGCATGGCATAGAACAAAACACCTGTAGAGCTCATGCCCGTAAGATGCACACAATAAATGTAGCAAAAATGACAAATGCACACATTCTGTTAAGAATCAGAAACTAACATTATATAGCACTCTTGCATCAGAAATTCGGGCATCGAAATGACGTCAAATGAACATGGCCCAATGGAACAAAATGAAGAGCACATCCTGATGAACATTTTGAAATAACATGCGCGTGAAATGGAGCTACGATGACAGAGCTATGATGCGATGAACATGTCATAAAAATACTGCAGACAGGATTTCGGGGTCAACCTCGTCCAGATCTAGGGTTCGTACGGCACGCGAACCGAGGCGGGGCCGGAGCTCGCAAAAGTTGCGAGTAAGATGGCCGGAGAGGGGCCGGGGCGGCGGATCCGGCCGGCTCCTTGCCGGATCCGCGAGGGCGAGGTGCAGGGGCGGAGGAGCCCTACGGGAGGCGAGGAGGAGGCGCGGGCGGCGGCCTGGCGGCGGTCGGGCGACTGGGAGGCGGCGGCCGGCGGCGGGGAGGCGGCGGCCGGCGGCGGGGAGGCGGCGGCTCCCGGGCGGCGCCGGAGCGGGCGGCGGCGACGCGCGGGCGAGCCGGGGGCGCTCGGGCCGCGGGGC